>NC_140187.1:34231940-34326940 GCF_965226575.1 Pagrus pagrus | reverse complement strand
TGTTTTTAAACAAACACAGCTGGCCACCTCTCTTCACCAGGCTCTGTTAGATGCCATGGATTCCTCTTGGAGGTGAGCATCATTGTGATGGACCTGCTGCTACTGCTGCTTCAGCCCGGCGTCAGAGCTCCAGGCTGGGGGAGGAGACCACAGCCCGACAGCCAATTATTGAGCTCAGGAGAGGGATTTTTATGAGCTGCTTACAATGCAAATGTACTTAATATTTCTGGATATGTCATGGGGGAGGGTAGACTCTGTGTGTGTGTGTGTGTGTGTGTGTGTGTGCATGCGTGTGAGAGAGAGAGAGAGAGAGAGAGAGAGAGGTTGAAAATCAAGTGGATGTATTTCTAAGTATCCGTGCAAGTTCATATTGTTAATAAACGCCTCAAAGGGAGGCCAGTGTAGACATTTTTTTGTGTGTGTGTGTGTGTGTGTGTGTGTGTGTGTGTGTGTGTAGGCCACAATGCTTCATGTAATCTAATGTAATAACATGACAACTACAGCGAGTTACCTTTCAGTGTAATTCAGTTGAAGAACCATGACACTGTCTGAAGCTATGAGTAATCTCCAACAACAAACGTACTCTGCCACAGTAGACCACCCTAAGGGTGGACTTGCCATCGTTGTTTGGGCCACCCTTGGTAAACATGACCGAAAGAAGCCGCTGCTGGCAGGAGCAAAGCATGCTGGTCCGTCAGAACTGACGCACAGGAACATCATGGAGAGGAGATGTTCATTAAAAAAGAAAACGAGATAATAGCCTGGCACATTCTGTCTGACTTGAGACTGCATAAATGTTGTTTACAGTGTGTGTGTGTGTGTGTGTGTGTGTGTGTGTGTGTGTGTGTGTGTCTTTCTCTCACCTCAGCCTGTTTTACAAGCAGAAGGTTTACAATAAAGTGCTGAAGGAGGTTCAGTCTGGTTATTAGGCAGCAGAGGTGTAGAGGGATGGAGGGAGGAGTAAAGGGTGGAGAGAGAAGTTATCCTCCTCTTCAACACCCACCCTTCAAGACCCATGTCTATCAGTCATTCCCTCATACAATCAGAAAGCTGCCTGGATTTCCTGAGCTCTAGTGACTGATTTTTTCCATCCTTCTTCCCCAATCCGTCTCTGAATTACACTTCTGAATACTCTCCCAGCACCCTCACATCTGACCTCTAACTCTGGTGTGCTAGCTCATTTGGTTCTGTTCGTTTAGCTGTCAATCAGACAGACAAACAGCCAGACTAAGACCATTAAAAAAGATGGTCTTGTCCCAGTTCCAAGTAGAATCTGGTGTGGACAGTTATGTCTGAAATCAGCCCCTGTTTACTATACAGTGAATTCTATGTGCCCTTTATTGGACTGTCTGAATTATGAGTGCCTATATAGTGCCCTCAAGTCCCACAACACAACAAAAAGTATTTTCCAGGCCATGTACATGACTTTCCACCAACAATCCCACAATGAAGTATGTTGTATTATATTTGTGACCACTGTGACACACTACAGCTGTCACTGATGATCAGTGAGAGGGTAGCATCACTGTGCACGACACTTGACAGCAGTACATCATACACAGCACAACATCAATGATTTTGGTAAAACTGGATCACGTTTTATGTGAAAAAAAAAATGCTTTCTGCTTTTCCCTCTGATGTCCTCCAGCTGCTCTGCCTCAACTCTCTGTGATTTACATAGTTTCCTGAAGGCAACCTGTAACTGCTGTGTACTGTAGCTACAAGTTAGCTCTGTTAGCTGACTCTGTTCGACACACGGACCACCAGGGAGCGTTTAAGGTTTAAAACACCATCACAGTAACTTTCGGCTGGCAGTAGGAGGAGGTTTCAAGTCTGGGTCTGGAATGGGCACCAGAACCGCAACAACTTGCAGGTTTTTGATCATATGCCAAGTCAGCCCATTTCAACAGGTTTAGCTGGTAGCATGTTACAGCCAGTAGTATTTCCTTGTAAACAACGACACAATCTTACTTGCCCAACTTTATGAATCACTGATCGCATATTAACATTATCATCTGCAATTACCAAGGAAGAGAAGTGACTAATGGGGCTGGAATCAGTGCGTTCACTTCAGTATCATTCCCCTAAACTCCATTTCTCACTCTGGGTGAAGGAATGTCTCATCCCCGACCTCCATGCCCTCTCTTCACTCCCTCACCATAAATAGTGCAGCATCTCTGAAGCAGCTCTTGGCATTCAGAGTTAAATGCTCTCACAGGGAGCATTTCCCTCTCAGCTCCAGCCTCACCTCCTACTGGGAATAAACTGAAAAATCTGCACAGCACAGGACGCTTTTAAAGGTGAACCAGAAGGAATGGGCTTTAAATTATTTCTGTTACAGTGGACAAAAGGGAATGTAAAAATTTAAAAAGGTCTTGAAAATGTATCTACATTTGAAAAGAGCGCAGACTTTATTCCTGTGGGAGGGAAGCACACAGTGGAGCAGCCAGTTTTAGCTGCGGTCCAATATATACACAATAACGTCAGTGCTTGTATCATGGTGATATTGTTTAGATTTTGGTGGTTCTTGCAGTGTTCTGGGTAGAAGTGAAGTCATACTGGTGGGTATTTTCAGCCGTGTGATGGCTAATTACAGACTGTTCAGTGTGCATTCATCAAATGAGACGTTCGAGGAACTGAAGAACACAGAGGTGCCTTCACACTCTTCTTAGGGCAGCTGGTAACTTTGACAGGCTTCCTGCAGGCAAATGGAATACACAAAACTGTATGGGTGACATTTGCAACCTTCATATTTTTTCATTCCCAAGTGAGAAGAGAAAACGAGGAGCCAGTATGATACCTGAAAGTCAGTACAGAGGCAAAAACAGTTATGATATATACATGTTTTAACTAAAGAAGCTCGAGTTACACATTGTGTGAACAAAAGCAGCCATACAAGAGCTTTGCCTTATAAAAGACTTAATTTAAAGATATGATATTTAAATCTGGCGTCTCATTACTTGGAATCTTGCTGAAAGTTAAACCTCTAAGAGGGACTTACGAGTTACTGGATTTATGAAGTGTCATACACCTACTTTCAGACCACTCTTCTCACTCTTGGAGAGAGTGTGACATTGCTACTTTATGACACTCTCAACCACAAAGCAGCAGTTATGATGACTTGTTGCAGCTTGTCTAATAGTTGCAGTTTGTAGTGTTGTACAATTGGAAATTCAGACAAGCAGAGAATGGCACAAATCTTTATGTAGGCTTCATGTCTACAGGTAAATATTACAGCCTCTTTCTCTAGGTTATATATGAATTAATTAAGTAACTCGTGGTCTTTAAATTACTTATTTGTCCAACCAACAGTCCAAAACCCAAAGCCTCTTCTTCTACTGTCACATAAATGACAGGAAAAGCAGCAAATCCTTCGGCCAGGTTCGCATAGCGTGCCTGAGCAGCGTGTCTCACACAAGACTCAAGCGGTGCATCATCGAGAGATTCGTCTCACCCATTTTTGTTCATACCAGCGTTTCACTACAGATTCAATGTCTATTTCTGTAGAATATGTCACAGACATGAAAAGACTATACACAACAGGTGAAGGGCAGGATTTCTATGGTAGATCTTTGTCTGTTTCTCCCTCTTTCTCCATTGATCATTATCTAAGGCAAACTCCATGCAGAATGATAGGGCTGGCTGGAGCAACACTTGAGCGTAATCGATAATCAAAATATTTGCCAATTAATTTTCTTTCCATCGAGTAATTGCTGCAGCTCTATGTATAAGCAATCAAAATGTGATTTATGATTATCTAAATTGTTGGTTCAAACAGATGCAAATCATCACTCCTGCAAAGCTGGCTGCAAAAGGCTGCAATAAGCACATGAGCAGCCACAAATAATTGAAATTCTCTCCAACAATCTTTTAATGAGCTCTTTATCATCAAGCCGTCCTAAAACATTGTTCCTCCCACAGGAGTATATCCAAAAAAACCTGCCCAGCCATAGAGGAAAATGTTTAGTTGTTGCCATGTCGCCTCTTATTCTTTGATCAGCTATTCCCTGATTTGAATCACAATTTTGTGGGCCTGAGTGATGTGGGCTTAAAATAGTAATACAGCAATATTTTTAGTCATATTGCGATAGGCAACAATGTACAATGTACAATGTATGTTGATATATTATTAAATCTCTTCTAAAACAGTGTAAAGACTGTTGGAAAGACAAGAGTTAGAACAGGTAGAGCAGTCTGGCAAGTTCTGAAAATGACACCACTTTACTGTAATGCAGCTTTTAAAACCAGGAAAACAAACTTATGATTTATCTTATTATAAACTTATTATTATCACAATAAAATGATACAATCTAGGACCATGTATAGTTTCATATCATGATAATGTTATAATATCAGTATATTGCCTAGCCATACAATTTTGCTTATACATTTGAGAGGTTTTCCTCTTTTTTCCTTCTTCATAAAAAGGGACAAAATGCTAATACAAGGTAATAATATAAGGTAGGGAGATTTTGAAAAGGCATTGCTTTAGCATCATTACTGAAAGTCATTTATCATATTGACATCTGCATTAAAATAACTTTCAAGTGATACCCAAACCCAGAGAGGAAGAAATGTAATGTGCTGGCTGTAAATGCTAATTCATGGAGGACAAAGGATGCCAGATCTACATGTACAGATTCATGCAGGATAGTGTAATGTGCATGCGTGTGTATGTGTGCGTGTGTATTTGTCAGGTGGTAAAGAAATCCACAGATAAGTCTCACACCTCCACTGTAACAGTCTCATTTATCATTGTGTTCCAGACAGCACAAGGGTCACCAACCCTCTACTCTCTAGACACAGACACAGACACACACACGCACACGCACGCACGCACACACACACACACACACACACACACACACACACACACAGACACACAGACACACAGACACACACACACACACACACACAGGATAACAACACCTATCGTCTCTGCTCTGAATTCACCCAAAGCATCATTCACATCTAAACAAGGTCTGAGTGACCTGACCTTGGGAGGCAGGCAGCAGCCAGCACTTTGCCTTCATCTAGCCAGGAGGCAGCAACACAGGTAGACAAACAAGAACACACAGCCAAGAGGAGCAGTCCAGACCTCTGTTACAGCTCTTTTACTGAGATCACCACAAATATTTTAGTAAAAACAATCTGACCTGATCCACTGTGGTCCAGCGAAAGTAAGATGGAGGTTAGTTCCTGACCACAGCTACTCAGGAGAAGGGGGGTTGCTAGAAGAAAGGAAGACAAAGCAATTTGCTCAGCAGTGTCGCAACTATGATGTACAGATGCCACTTGAACAGCAAAACACAGGTGAAAACCCTTCAGGTAATTGGCATCTTGCAAGGTAATTAGACATATGCATAGCAGCCAATCAGGATCTTGCACTCCACTGATGTAGAGGGTAGAGACTGGCACACTGTAAAAAAACATTGTGTACCATCAACCAAATGTACCCATCACGGAAAAATAAATCAGATATTGAACATTTCTACAGATACAAATAACTGGCAGACAGTGAATAGTATCCCAACAAACACAATACCTTCACATTTGAAATAGAAATATAAGGAGAAAATGACTTCTACTGTGCATACAACCATAAAACTGTGGTTTTCTACCTCCACCACTCATTTCTATTTTTCCACTGCTGATGCATTATAAAATCTACCAGTTTGGTAACACCATTTAAATGAATGAGTGTAGGTTAAATAACAGAAAGTCCTCTCTCTGTAATGCAATACATTTCAACAGCACCGCTAACTACTGTGCATCCTCCAAAATGACCATGAAGTTGAAGCAACTCCTCTCTAAAACAACTTCAACACAAACTAAACATTGTGATCTTCATTAACAGAGGATTCATTGCAGTAATGTTGTATTAAACCACATTTGACTTAGCTAGGAGTACATACAGCAGTTTGGTTGTGATGGTAATGGCTTACATCTGACTATTAACCACACCCCCTTCCTCTGTCTAAGAAAGAACATTAACCATTAAACAAGAAGAAAGACGAGGGAGTCAGGCTTTAACTGAGAAGCTCCATGTCAAACATTTGGCACAACTTTCTAAGGTTGTCAGAGTTATCAGTACTTTTTTGATACCATGTGTTTAAAATGATACAATAGCCACAGTGGATAGTCTCAAAAGTACCAAAGCTATATTGTCAACCAATCAATTATTACAAATGTGTTCAATTACTTTTTCTATTTCTGTCTTCACGGTTTGTAGGTTCTTAATTGAGAAATAAAATAAAATTAAAGACAACATATTATCTTATTTTGTGTGCTGAGGACCTTTTTCTGTTTGCCCTGGTATAGAAATAGATCATCCTACCATTTTTTAATACTGGTATTGTATCAAGGTTAAACATTTTGGTATCTTAACAGCCTTGTCACATCCTGATGCTCCTTTGACACCAGTGTAGGCAGCTCTGTAGACTGAGCACTGGTTCAACATTGTTGGTAATGGGATCAATGAGATTATACTGCGTCAGGTACACAGCTGTCCGCAACCTGATAAGATGGGTGAGGTGTCACTGTGTGTGTGTCACAACCACAGACACACATACACGCAGCTCCCACTTAATGTCATGACAGGTTGCCTACCCTCAGCCCGAGGAGGTGAAACCCACAGCTCTCTCTCTCCACTGAGAGAAAAAAACATGTCTCATAGAGGTAAACCTGGAGGGGCCACTGGTGTACCTCACCCCTCCATCCGTATGCCCCAGCCAATTCCCAGTGCAACCAGTAAAAACCAAGCCAAATTAAAGTCAAGAGGATGCATTTCTGCAAAAGGGAGGTGGGAGTTTGAATGTGGGGGATGATTGGGGGCTGGGACATGTCATGGGCTTGATTTATGACTCATCCCAACCGCAGTGCTGCAATCAAAACGCACCAGTAGTCCCATCCACGTCCTCCTCCCCCAGTCGTAGGGCAAGAGGGGCTGGGAAAAAACTGGAGGTTTGTTGGGGGGGTGGGGGGTGGGGTTGGTACTGTATGAGCACCTTTTGTGCCTTCTGTTCCAAAACAAGGGATGGACAGCCACATCAAAAACACAATAGGCACCCTCCCAGCCCCCATCAGTCTCCTGTTGGTTGGAACTATGTGTGTGTTTGTGTGTGTGTGTGTTTGTGTGTGTGTGTGTGTGTGTGTGTGTGTGTGTGTGTGTGTGTGTGTGTGTGTGTGTGTGTGTGTGTGTGTGTGTGTGTGTGTGTGTGTGTGTGTGTGTGTGTAGACACAAAGGTGTGATCACTCATCAGAACATCAAAAAAAAAGGCACCCAGAATTTATTCAAAGACTAAACTGCTGAGTGAATGCATCACACATTTGAGCCTGAGCACAATCAATGTTTAAAAGGAGCTGTGCCTCAAGATTTAAGGACTTTGGCTTCCTGTGGCTTCCATCTTAAAAGCTGCTCACTCTCAGGTTTGGTAGTCTGTACCTCTAATACGAAATCTCCAAATGAGAGTGGTTCGATTTGGCCTGGAAAAGAAGTTTCATCCTGGTAGACTCTACCTTGTAATATCCTGTTTACTCAAGTTTAGTTTCATTGATGATTACCTGTTTGGATTTTTTAATTTGCCTGAAATATCAATTTGTCTAGCACAGTGGCAGGGGGGTCTGCTCTCTTACAGTCACAGTTTATGACACAGTCAATAACTGACCAATAACATTTTTGATATATTTTTTGTGATTGCTACACTGTATTTAATTCAGTCCAAGATTTCTAATAGCTATTGCACTCCCGTGATATGGGACAGGGTCTAGAAGCTGCCTCTGGAGGGGCCAGTGGCTCTAAAGCTTCAGCCTTTCAACTGGGATCACAAAGGAAAACACTGAGTTTGTCAAAGACAGTCTCAATGGATAACTTTCCTCACAGGAAAATTCTGTTGTTTTTTCAAACAACCCTATTTTTGTAGTTTTGGTCATCAGTCTGAATCAGCTGTGATAATAACATTATGTTTACCAATTTCATCGCTAAAATATGTGGACATTACCATTAGGTGGTGTTTAAAAGCTTTGTTTACTGCCATGTTGCCTAACCCTCATATTAAGTGAAAATGTGAACCAAAGTTCCACAGATATCTGTAATAGCACAGATTATTACACAAATGTCTGTAATGTATGTCTGTTCAACCATAAAATAGTGCAGTGTGTCAAAGTTGTACCAGGAAGTTGAACTTTGAACAATTCCTTTGTCCTGTTTTTGTTATTTTCCACATAACTGATGACAGACGCGGCACATAAAAAAAACAACAAAAGGCAAACTCGTTCACTGCCACTCTGTCAACTGCCTTTTTCTTTTGAAGCATTTTTATGTATGTTTAAACAACCTGCTTATATGTGCTAATTTTGGTGCAACACTTGTATTACAGTATCAGGCAGCAGCAGTGCAACAAGACCCAACCTGATGAGAAATAATATGATGCAGCAGCCTGACTGTGCTCCCAGGTTTGGTCCCAGTGATTAGGACCCAAGTGGAGCGGTGAAGAACCTTAATCTGCATTACATCTCTGCAAGAAGCTGGTGAGTGAAATGTCACCATAACCAAAAGGAATGAAGGCCACGGCAAAACACAAAAATAAGTGAGAGGATTTTTCAGTGTCAGTGCAAGACCTAATTAAAAGGAGTGACTGGCGTCACACAGTAGCATTTCATAGTGTTGATGTGGTTCAGTCCCACACCACAAAGAAAAAACATGTTTATTTCTTCTTTGTCTCGAACCCTCAAGGGACAGAAAATATTTGGATTGACTGTTTAAAGCTCCACAGCAACTCCCCTGTACTTCATTTTACCCCCTCTTGTGTGTGAGCGTGTGTGTGTGTGTGTGTGTGTGTGTGTGAGTGTGCGCGTGTGTGTTTGTTTGTTTGTTGGGTGCTGCAGTGGTTATGGCAGTCGTATTGAAGGATTGACAGTCTATTTCCACAGTCTCTCCCACACACCGTTATCAGCACAGTGGCCTGACAGCAGCCTAAATACTAGTCATTACTCTGTCCTCCCTGCTGGCCGCCACAGATGGAGCCCGGCTCACAGCAGCAGCTCCATGTATCACCATGACTGATGCTGCACAGAGTTGACAACAGTAAAACACTCCACATTTAATTACACATTACACAGTAAATTCATGGAGAGTTTAAACTCCAATCCATTTTTACAACACTGAGGCTGCATTCAGCAGTTGACAGCTATAGTGGGGCTACAACTTCAGTGTCACTGAGTTTGGATTTTGTATGACTCCTCATGCTGTGTTGTGGATGTGGCTGCACAACTAGTAAACAGCAGATGAGGATACAAAGTGGATTTGGTTTCACAGGCTGCTGGTGGCCACTCCTTTGGATCTGTGGCCTTTGAAGGAGTCAGGTAACAGATGCACAAGCTGGCAGTTAACTAGAGACCAGTAATCACACACACACACACACACACACACACACACACACACACACACACACACACACACACACACACACACACACACACACACACACACACACACACACACACACACACACACACACACACACACACACACACACACACAAAATCAACATGTTAGCACAGTCACACTACAGTGCTGCTCCAATTCCCAAACGTCTTCATTAATTCGTCTTCACAGCAGTGAGTCCTCTCTGGTTGGGCCTGTTCTCCGAGCTCTGCTACTACAGTCAAAAGAAGAGCTACTCCACAACCAATCCAATCCACTTCCTTCAGGCCATGCATGGAGACTCTAAAATCCCTTCTGTCAGAGGGTCCCACACACCCCTGTTTAATTGCCCCACCATGCTGCAGACCCTGTCTGGGACATCCCATTTGTTATTAAATGTGTTTGATAGTTTCATTGGATGTCTTGTACTGTAAGCGGTCCATGACCCAAAATATCTCTCCAGCCAATATCAATACAGAAATTATTGTTCGGTGATATGCCATGTCCTCCAACAAAATGAGGTCTAGAAGGCACCTGGCCAAAAGAAAGCCACTCTGTTGACACACGCCGTTTTTCCGTCACATCTGCCAGCCTGGCTTTACTCGGTTTGATTTGGTGTGGCAAATGACTATCAAAAAATCAACGCTAACAAAGGGGCTCTGCTAATCCAGTTACAAACTAGGGTTGGGCGATGTCTGCCGAATTGGCATATGATGATGTCTACAGTGAGACATTGTGATGGATGATGACGTTGTTTATGAAGTTTAGGCATTGTGTCCCCTCAGTGTTAAGGCAGCAGTTGCGTATTAGCTCACCACTGTAGCAGCTGCTGTTTCCCACCGCCGCTCTGACATGAATCTCCAACTGTCTCATGCTGCAGAGGAAACTCTCTCCCTTTACCACCAACATACATCCCTGTGCCAGGTTTAAAAGTGCCTTCGTCTCCGCAGCACATGTCCGTAACTTAGCTTTGTTCAGCCTCATATGCATAAAACAACGTTGGCTGACTAGCCAAGGAAGCTAAGCTAAGAAAACTGTATAAAGACGACATGACGGCCCACGGGAAAAGAAACACTGCTGAAACAAATGAACAGAGTGTCTTGTGTTCTCCTAACTGAGCTGGTGTAATAAGAAAATAATAAACGGGACATGGAGACGTAATGTTAGTGCATTGAGCAGCAACATACTTCTTTCCATTTCCTCTCCCCACACATCACAAACTACAGTAACTCTGAGGGGACACGCCACTGTGCTCTCTGGTGGGGAGCCTTTTGAATCACAACGTTACGATGGTCAGGGATTTGTAGTCGATGGCGGTCAGCCATCGGCGATGGATGATTGCATCGTTCGTCAGCATCTCTCTCTCAGATTTCCTGCACAGACATTGGTTGAGTTATGTTTTGCAACACACACTTGTTTGAGGGAGAGACAGGTGTTTGTTACGGGTTGGCTGCAGTAGCGAGATGTCACCGTAGCCCGCTTGGAGGCGGGGCGGGTACGGGTTTGCGGCTTTGCTCAACTCAGCGCAGTAAAACTGGTGAGACATAAGCAAATTGGCTTGCTGACTCAGCCAAAAGTGCTGGTGGAAATACGCCAAAAATGGGGGGACTGAGCCTGGCCCAACTTTTTCATTTTTACTGTTAGATCATTGAGCAAGGTGCTGCATTAGCCAATCAAACATGTTGAAGTCCACATCTCCTCTGTGTTGCTGTTCAAAGCTTAATTGGTCAGCGGTCTGAAGCAAAAGGAAACAGTGAGGACTGCGTGTGTGTCAGTGGGTCAGGCCCACCCCTCAGAGACGAGCATACCTTATTGATCAGCCTCATGTGTGTTTAACTGTACCTCTGGGTATCATCTGGCCTCCATCTCTAATCTGTCCATTGTCTCTTTCAATATATTCCTTCTCTCCATCTCTCCATTCTATCCCACATTTCCTCATCGGCCCTCAGTGAATTAGCTCTCTTTGTCTCTCGCACCATCTAATTTAGCTTTCTGTCTCTGCATCTTTGCTATTTCTCTGCCCGTCTATTAATTTAGTCTGTCTTGGATGGATGAGGGGAGGGAGAATAGAGGTAGAGGATGGCCTGTTAAATGAGATAGAGGTGAGAGTACGGGACAAGGTGGAGGATGGGAATTATTGAGAAGCAGAGAAAAATAAGAGACGCGCACCACGGTGGAGACATGTCTGTGACGACTCCATCACATCCTTTGTAAATGTAATAATACAACCTAAACTAGAAAAAGAGATTGCACCCTTTAATGTTTTATATATTATGGACATTTTAAGTTCTTGACACAAATGGGAATGCAATTTCACACAGCTGCTGAGCCAAAACCTCAGCAACGAACAAGCAAATATTCAAATCCAAACAACAAAACCACAGCAGAGCTGCAAATGGAATACCCTCTCATTTTAATACATTTGAATAGCAAAAATCAGAGTGTGATGCGGGCCACAGCCCAGCTGAGAATACCAAATCAGGGCTGAATGCACAAACATTTCATGCAGGAGTGTTTTTTTTGTAGTCTTCTTTTTCTCATTGGCTATGACAAATTAGCATGCACAAATCTGGGCAGTGGATCAGAGATTAAAGTAAAGGTTCTCTCTCTCTCCTTGTTTCAGCATTTTCCTTTCAAAGTCTGGCACAATATGGAAAGAAAACCCATGGATGACCCACTTTTTTCACCTTTTCACAGCCTCCCCCACTTCTGACAGCTCTGGATTTTAACATCAAAAGCAGTATACGGCCCGGTAAAAGCACTCAACCCTGCCTGGGTCTAGTATTCTTGTGGCCTGGAGCATTTTCAAGGAGGACACTAGAATTAGACATGGAACTAAATGGAAAAAGCTTCAGGCTGTTTAAAAGCCCGAGTCAGTGAGTGAATGTCATTGAAATGGTCAAGCAGTGATTGAGATTCTGGACCCTGCTCTGCTCGTCCAGGAAGCCCAAGATGAATGTAGGTGACTTTAAATTAAAAAAGAGGACACAATCAGCGAAATGAGTGAGTGGCCTCTACTCTCCATTCCTCTGTCTCATTCTTGGAAGTCATGTGAAGTTCAGGCGTAGTTCATGTGGCTCTTGAGAGAAAAATGCATTCCAAGAAGAGAAGAGGACGACTAAATGACATGATTTGATTATATTGTCCTGCTTGCGGCGAGTACTCCAGCTGCCTCGCTCCAGGAAAGTCACCTTGTCTTGCTAAGGGTGTGGAGATAAACGTGGGGTCGATTGCTCTTGGCATTAGATCACTTGCTTGGTTAAAGCTTTCATGCACTGTCAAACAGACAGGAGGAACTAAAAAAAGAATATAAAAAATATTCAATAGTTGGGTTTACCTCTGAAATGATAATGGAGAACACTAAGAGGGCTTCAGGAACTGCTCTTACAAAGGCCAACATCTTTGTCATCACGAACATTTAGTCCCAGGAAACAAATGGCCTGCCAGTGATTTACAGTCCTCCAGGGGAATGGATTTATGATTAGCAGACACTTTCTGAGATGACCACATCCTTCTAGCATACACACAACAACACATACACCAAGTGATAATGGATGCACCACTGACAGGTTTAAACTCACTAAAGCACAGATTACAAACATCATTACATCCCTCGTGGTCACCTCTGGAGGGAAATACTGCAATTTGTTGTTGCCAAACAGACTTTCCATTTATTAACCCTCACGCTTTTTATTTGTACCATGATCTTTTTCATCACATGCATCTCTTGGAACTACAATGTGTTTGCATGGACACTTATATTCCACTAACAGTCAGAATGTCGCACGTAACCGCCTCACTGATATGATCAAGTCTGGTCTAAATGAAATTTCAATCAGGTCGAGAGGGGTGGTGCAAACCTTTGATAATCTGTTCAATAGGAAAATATTAGCACCTTATAACCATGTAAATGCTTAATCTGATTGTTTATTTCTAGTTGGGATACATAGATTCATTCTGTGCATGTTCACCTCACACGGAGGTAACATTAGGTGACATTGCCATAGCAAAACAGAACTGGTCTGTGTACAATACAACTTTTCTCCTATATTATAGATAACAAAAGATTTTATTAAAAGATTTGAGAATTGTTGAGCAGCTCGATGATTGAAAAAAGATTATTGAAAAGATGAGTGAAGCCTATATCCACTGAAGCACAAACATTGGACACAATGTTGGTCCATCTTGAAAATTGTATGAACAGGTGGCGTGAATTAATTGAATTTTCTCAATAAAGCTAAGTAAAAATAAAAGAATATTTTATTATATTTCTGTCAGATTAGATGCTTCACAGTCGGCAGAACCACTTTACGCATGCCAAAAAGTTATATTCTGATTAAATACTGTAAACGCACATCTTATGAGATCACTTTGTTTAGCGTCCATGTAAACAGTTATGTTGGAATCTCTAATAAGAATATTGTCTATGTAGCCACAGCTATTGTATTGTTTCAGAATACTGAACAAAGTCAACCATCATCACTTAAATGGGAACTGTTCTGGGTCAGCAGCACCACTTTGCCATGTGCCTACAGAGCAGTTTGAATTAGTCGCACGACACCAAAGCTGAATATGAAGACATTTCCGATGGGAAAGCTGCATTCACAAAGGAGTGAGAGGACCATTGATTAAGGGTGATCCAACTGATCGGATTCCATTAGTGGTCTCTGTAAAGCCCAATCCTTTGAGCTCATCAGATAAACAAAACAGGCAGTTTCTCTATGCGCTGTTAAAATGCCACAGCCACACACACCACAGGACTCATTGTCTGCTCCCATTGAGAGCGTTTCAGAAGCAGAGCGTCATGCCTGCCTGATGTTGCCGACTTGCTCACTCGTGTTTATTTCATCATTCCTCCTTGGTGTTTGTGCTTCTACTGTGTTTGAGTCGGCCACGTAGGTAAATTGTTTCATTATTTGGGACTTTTAAGTGTGTTTATTTGTTAATATTTCTCACTTTGTGGTGCTGTAGAGCCTGAGCTGGCGATGGGTGTTTATTTTGAAAATTAACCAAATGCACTTCACTGTTTCGATGTCTGACTTCCTGCCTGGCTTGATCTGCTCTGCAATCCGCTTCCTCTAAAAATAGTGTATTCTCCATGGAGCAGAGCGGCGAGCCGCTTCTGGGGCACTGCTGAAACATACCATGGTGCAGCCGGTGGAAACATGAGCATTGTCTAGAACGGCCGCTATCTAGACAATCTTCTGTCAGAGACAAAAGTGACTAAATACAAGCAGTGACCAGGTTATGGAGTAGACTCAGACAACTAAGAGTGTTGATAAATACCCATTTACTTTTTCTTTATTGTCTTTTAACAGTTTACAGGTTACTTTTCATTATGTTTTAAACCCATTTCTTTAAATTAGTGTACAATACATGCTAATGGTGATTTTACTATGCAACTAATAACTAACGACTATGGATGACATTAATGTAAAAAAACCTCCTTTTAATCAGTCATCCTGATTGGAGCACCCTTACCATTGATGATTACCACTAGTAACCCAGTCTATATCAATACAAGACTTAAATGGGCGTATTGTACCATAAATGTAGATATTTAAAAAAGGTTACAATTTTAAACATACATTTCCATAATTTCCAAGAAAAAGTTACTTTCAGAGAACACCTCTGCTGCACATTCTCAACTTATAAAACAAACTAAGCAAAGCTTTAAGAGCCCAACAACAGCAGATGGTGGATAAAGTGGAAGCCTCATGAAACATAAATAAATCATTTCAACCATGCCTTTTTACTTCAGTAAAAGGCAAAGAAGGTCTCTGCCCCACAAACCAAAACCTTCTTTTACAACACAAAAACTGACTTTTTGGAAAATGTGCTTTTTTAACTATGAGCAACTATGGCACTGGTATGAGACAGAGATCACTGTCATCGCTGGCGTCATTAGTAGGTCTCACCGTGCTTTGAGTAACCCACTGACACAGACAGTACACTGCCATTTGCTGGCAGCACCATTTAACATCACTCTGAGAAGACATTTCCACTCTGTTGTGTCTGCTTCATTTGGAGCAGTAGACACACCTCATGGAGGAGCCAATAGCGGTCTCATGCCGATCTGATTTCCAGACCCTACCTGCTTTAGATTGTGTAGACATAACATTTTACCCAAGTAATACAAATGGCAAAGGAGCACCTACACAAACCACAGTCATGTACCACATCACCAAGTCATGTACCACAGAATGAACAGGAAGTGACAGGCTTAACTTCCACACAAACAGACAAGCAGTGTTTCAGAGGCTTCTGCAGTTGTGTAGCAGCTTCTGATGAAGCCCATGACTTCAGTTAATCTGTGAACACAGTATGGGGCTCATTTAAGGAGGTTTATTTGGTATCACTCCAGATTCTTTATCAAACCCCCTAATGTTAGTTAAGATGTCTGATACGCTTAAATGCACGCTAATCTGCCCCCCTATCAACCCCTGCCAGCTAAAGTCTTTGCAGGTCAGGCTAGGCCACTTGTTCTCAAAGACCTGCAGCGGATGCGTTGTAACAGGCAGAACAGCCTTTTGTTCTAGAGCCATGGCATACCACACACAAACCAAATTCCTATTTAGCCACAGCTTTTAAATCATGTCTTTTTCGCAATCAAAACAGCATGTATGGGAATGTTGTCTGGAGCTTTTCAATCAGGACTCAAATCAGTCTGTGAACTGAGATAGTAACCGGCCAACCATACAGACTTTGTGCTGGTGGATGTGTTTGATATAGTGAGTTGCTGAGTACAATGGACTACTGGAGTGGGCCGGACGGAGAGGTTGTTGGGCAAAACCCCATGGCCTGGTGGTCTAAAGCTGGATTTATACTTGATCAAGGAGTTACTGGGAGTCCCATGGAAGATGCCTACCACATAAGGTTTGATTTATACTGTAATGTCTGATTACACAAGTTGATGCCACCCCTGTAAGACTACACAGATGTATCATACGTCAGGCCATAACGTGCTTTAATCATATTCCCCACATGATACCTCTGTAGCTGCTGTAACCCTATAGTGTAGTTATGAGGAGGCAGCTATGTGTGTATGCTCTGTATGATATCATCCCCAGTATTTTTAAATCTGGACCCTATGTTTATATGTTTTGGTGACTAAATGTTCATACTTGCAAAAAGTTTTGGAATCAGTCCAGTAGATCGCCTCAGCTGGCAGCCATGACACATCTGCAATGGCTGCAATGTAATCCTTTGGGGCAACTCTGACTGTCAAAGTTACATCCGCTAGAACAGAAACACTGCGTCTTTGATACGCAGTCCACTACTTTTAGGACTGCACTTCCCTTGATGTTTAGCCACACAAGATCAACTGATTCATTCTGACCTTTTGTACTACAGCAACTTCCTGCAGCCTGTTTGTGCGGACTGAGTACGCAGATACTTTGTTCTGTTCTAGTTTGATGGTTTTTAGCTCCAGAAATAAATGCTATAGCAATAGATAGATGTTTTTAAAAGTCAGTGTGTTCAACTCTCAGCACTTTTGTAGCTTCTAGGCAAGGCAAGGCAAGTTTATTTGAATAGCACAATTCAGGCACAAGGCAACTCAAAGTGCTTTACAGGGGCATAAAATTATATTTATAGACATTAAAAACAAGTAGGAAGACATCAAGAAACAAAACAGTAAAACAAGTTAGGTGGCAGTGGCAGCGGCAAACATAAAGGTCTTCAGCTTTGATTTAAAAGAGGTGAGAGTTGGAGCGACCTGCAGTTTTCTGGGAGTTTGTTCCAGGTATGTGGCGCATAATAACTGAATGTTGCTTCTCCATGTTTAGTTTTGACTGTAGGGACTGAAAACAGTCCTGTACCCGACGACCTCAGAGGTCTGGATGGGTCATAACGTAGCAGTAGATTAGAAATGTATTTTGGCCCTAAACCATTCAGTGCTTTATAAACAGAGTCTCTTTAGTTTCTCTCATCCTGTTTATACTTTCAAACTTTTTACTGTGTCGTCATTTTCACTTTCAGCTGTTTCAGGTAGCTCAATTGTGGTGGTAATACAAATCCCTTCCACGCAGAGTCAAACCGAGTAGAGCCAGGCCAGCAGATGTAATGGAAAAATGGCAAGAGTTGCCCCAAAGGATTGCGTTGCATCTATGGCCAATACCCGATCCTGAATTTTAGGCAGTATCAGAACTACATGAAGTCTTGTTGTAGACTTGACATGGCTGGATGGATGAACGTCTTTGCAAACAGTGGTGTCAAATTCCTTAGTCTGACACTAAAGGCTTTAAGCATACTGTTGTTAAATTGATCTCATGAGATATTTCCATATCTCTACCCTATTTCTTTATCTTAAACTTTTGTTATTTCAGCGGACTTCTTGTACGGTTGTCGGTGTTAAGACACTAAAATCTGATGCATTTGAGAAGAACTCAGCATATTGTGTTTCATGATAATGCAGAGAAATGTGTTATGCTCAGTACTCTGAGTTAAGTTAGAACTGAAGCCCTCACTTAAATTATCTGAATGAAAACCAGCCCTGTTCCTCAGTCCAAAATAAATCATGCCTGGATAAAGCCAGTCAGAAGATCCATTTGCAAGTCTCTACCAGCTCTGTGTATCCATGTGTATCCTAAATCAGATCAGATGCATCTTCACCTCTTTCTGAACACTTGAATCTATCTTACACTGTATGTCGCAGCTAGTTAATGACAGACTTTGTGTACTTCATGTTCTATTAAACCCACACATGCATGACACTCTTACATGGTCTGGTTGTTTTTGGTCAGAGACCGTCTATGTTCAGGAGGCACACACACCATGAAACACACACACAAACACACTTGTTCAAACACACTCTCCTGCAGTGTTTCCTGTCTACCCTGGCTGATCATCCCTGTAATCTAATGCTCTGCTGCTCAAGTGCGTCTCTGTGTATCATGAATTCACTTTCCGAGAACAATAGTGAACCTGTAATTCACTACTGACGACAGCAACATGCATGATTAAACTTTACCCTTCTCCCAAACTAGTCTGAATCAAAGTCATAGTATGGTAATGTCTATACAAAAGTTTGCAAGTAGGCAAGCGTGATGACTTGCATATTTGAATGTTTTGCATGCAACACAAAGTCAAGTGTATGTCCTGTTAAGGCAAATGAGGTGTGTAGAGAAACCTGTATATTTGAGTGTGTGTGTACAAAGTACAGATAAAAGAGCTGCTGACATCGGAGTTAACAGAGCTAGCACTAATGTGTTAGCTCTGTTAGCTCCGATGTCAGCAGCTCATTCTTAAATAATTTCTAAAACTGTATAGCTATAGTTTAGTCCAGGGGCATGTTTAATACACCGGGCTCCTGTACCCATCGTTAACTGAACTTTCTGCACACCCCAGTCTGCTACCTTTGCAGAGGAGTTCAAAGAGCCATCTTCACTTGAGGAAACAGTCAGCCAGAAAAAGGAGGGAGAGCGTTAGGGACAAAATCAAGAGTGCTGCTGTCGACTGGCAGATCCAAGCTAGTTTCTTGAATTTACGATACCCAGTTTCTAAGTCTTCTCTGCTTGTTAATATTTGCTTTGTAGGTCGCTAAAGACAAAGGGAAGGAATCTGGTGCTATGATTGGTCAAATTCTTATTCTCTTCTTCTTTTGGTCTTCAGCAGGCCATATACTTGTTGGCGTATTGTTGCTGCGCCTCGCTATTAGACATGATTATTGCTGCACAATTGGTCAAAATCACATGGTATCACTTGAGGGTGACAAATCATACCAGATGTCAAAATGAGTACAGGTTGGCAGGTCTGATAACCCCTGAGAAGTGCAGTGACTAAATGTGTCCATGTTCTTTTACAGACATGCTGGGGCCAAGAGAAGAGAGCCAAAAAGTAAAAAGTTAAAGTTAAAAAGTGCTAGCTGGAGCGGTCTGACTATAAGAGAAAAGAGTATTGTCTGTTCTCTGTAGGAGTGTTCCAATTTTCTTATTTTTTTATTCAAAAACCTGTAAACCTCACTGTGTTGAACTGACATCTTGCGAGTTAATGCACAGAATCTTTTAACTGAGTGGAGATGTTCATATATCATTACATGTTCATTATATATTGTTCTCAAAGGTTTTTTAACTGTATTGTTTCAACTTTGTAATGTGACTAAAGTGCATCTAATGTGGACTGATCCCATCTGGCCGATCCACTTACTGAGGCCAGTATCTGTGCTGATATGGATCCATATATCGGCTCATGGCATCTCTATATTACTGCTACACAATTGAAGCTGCAAAACTTGATTGAGCCCAGTCAGAAATATACGCTGGAAGAGTCAGCAAACATTTCATCTCTCAGCTGGGGATTAATACACATTTGGTGCTCTATTGTGTATTTGGGGTAGCAGGACAGCGTACGTGTGGTGAAATAACTACAACTCAGGTTGTTGACAGAACAATGCACTCAGTGGCTTGTTGATTCTTCTGTGCTTTAAAGCACTGACAGATATGATGATTTGATACTTGTTAGTAGGATCAATCCACTGTTGATTTTGGCCTTTTTGTTTGAAAATAAGGAAAATATAGTATATCACCAGATTTTTCCTTTAATATCCACGTCAAACAAAGAACTGTCAAGCAGTTACTGTAGAGCCTTCTACTAGCCTTTTTTACAGATGAACTCTGGACACTATCCAGACATTTTCCGGAGTTGCCCTTTAACACAACACTGTCCGTGTCAGACCTGTTTTCATGTACGGTTTCTCCGTTTGGTTGGGTGGAGCGTAGAGGAGGAGGACTTGTCAGTAATGATAACTGTTTTTGTGTTTGGACATATCAGCAATATCAAGGAACGAGTGGAAAGCAATATACAGGCAATTAGAAAAGAGCACAAAGCAGTTACCCTCCCTGCAACATCATCAACATTATCATCACACTCACTCGCTAACTAGTTTGCAATGAATTCTCCAGATAATGGCCTGCTCGACATGCTCACACACGAGCTCAATCAAACATTACACAGACTCTGTACTAGTTACCTGGGTTTAAGTCTGTTTAATGTCCGGGCTCCGATTCAAATATACAGCTCCCCCAAGTAATGTCCGGACCTATTTCAGGATAGCAGTGCATGTGTGAGAGTGACTACTGAAATGATTTATTTGCAAGGCTAACTCAACCATGGTTTCCAGATAAAATGTACCATTAATTGCTTTTCATTAAGTCAAAAGGATGCACAACCTTAAGCAATGGCAATCATCGGGATGAAAGAGTGCAAGAAGGAACATGTATGCTTATGCAGGAACTCCCTGAATTGTCTTGCATGCTTCCAAAGGGATCAAAGGTCAATATAAATATTTAATAAAAAGAAGCACCAGTGGAGCCAACAGGAATTCACTGAAACCATCTTGCCATCTCTGTGAACATGATCATTCAGCCACTGTTGTCATTTGTGTCTGCTCACTGCTCAGTATTCCTGCTTTAAAGCTCAGAAAGCGAGTTAGTGTCAGTCTCAATAACTATGCAGCAGACTGTGTGCTTCTCCAAAAGGGCCTGACCCCTCTGTCCTCCAGCTGAGGGACAGTTTGATGTTGTCTCAAACCACTGGGCCAATCTGCCACCCTGTGATGGCCAAAGTTGAATGATGGGGTTTGGGTTCGGTACAGAAACTGCTGACAATGAGATGCGACCCTGGGCAGTCTGCTTATTTGAAGCAGCTGGCTGGATGTGCGGCCCACAAAGAGAGGTAATGAGAAGACAAACAGTTCACCCACCAACACCATCCGCCTGGTTCAACCGCAACAGCTTCCTGGCTTCCCCCTCTCTGGCTTATCCTCCAGCCAGGTCCTCCACACTACCCCAGCCCAGGAAAAAATAGTCCTGGCTCCAATTTCACAATGTAATCAAAAGACTGGCCTTTGTGGGAGCGCCCAGAGGACAGGAGCCTGGCAGAGTGGAGGACAAGGAGGAGGAGGATCAAAGAAGGGGGATCAGGCATTAGTTTATGTAACCAAGGTCAGCTGGTGGAAAAACATAATAATCCTTGGCGAGGGCAAAAACAGTAAGAGCAAGAGGGATGAGGGTTGACAGAGGTAAGGGAAATATGAAAACAAACAGATAAAAGTCGCAGCGGGGAGGCCTCCATTTGCGTGGCCTGTGCTTCTGGTTTGGCGTGGGGAGCAATAATTGGGAGCAGCGGCTGACACTTTAAATAGCTGCAGAATGTGGTGGGATGCGGTTTGGGGGGAAGTGGACTTGACACCGCAGGAGGAGGAAACTGGATGGATCCCATGAGCCATTGTGTAATTCAGATGAATAGAAGGAAATAGTTAAAAAAGGTTTGAGTGATGACCCTCTTGACACATCTGGCTATTTTGGTGCACAAGAAATATCACTTATGATGATTATGTGAAAATAAAAATGAGTTAGGGCTACCATTTCTTTTGCTGTGTATAATTATTGCACACGCAGAAAAATAAGAATTTAGTTTCCTACCTGTGGAAGTTCAGTGCTCTTTTCCCGCCATTTCCAGTCCTTCCTTGCCTCCCATGAGGATTTGTCAAAACCTGGAGGAAGACAAGCAAGTTAGAAAATCCACCAAGCATTTTTACAGATTTCTTTCCTAAAAAGTCAAAAAGATGACATAAAGAACAACACAAACTGCCATTGCCAGAGACCATAATGTGGAAACAGATGATGATAGCAGGAGTCAGTGGCTGAAGAAATCTCCACTACTAGTGAACTTAAATCATTTGCAACACCTGCCATGTCTTCTTAATTCATGCTTTGCAGGTGAGGGCCCCTGTTCTTCATATGAGGCAACTCTTGTTCAGTACAACAACAAAGACCATGCTGAACACTGCGAGGCAAGAGCAGCCACAAAGTCACCTTTTCAAATCCAGACAAATGGCTGAGAAGAGAGCCTGGCACAGCATGGAACATGACACTCTGTAGCACTTTCATAAAACATACTCAAAGCTATAGTGAGGAATGGTTAGGAGAGGATTTAAGGATCATCAGGATTTAAGATACAATGAAAAATGTAGGACTGAGGTTTAAAATTTGCTATGAGAAGGTAAGTCTATCTTCTAGGGGCATCAAATTCCACTCTCTTGCTAGATATCCTTATCACTACCCGATTCCAAATAACACTGACAGAAATTCCCACTAGGAAAAGAGTATAAGAACCTGCCATATCTAACTGCGTCTGAAATCCATTACATTGCATGCGCAGTCTGGGGTTTTTCAACAGGTTTCTCAATTTTAATTAGTCTAGACAGCAAAAATCCAAATGAAAAGCAATTTTTGCAAATCAAACCAAACCACATTTGGAGGAGGTTGGAAATCAACTCATATCTAATTTCTACAGATGCGTCTCAGTCTGGACTATCTAAAAGCTCATGAACACAACTACATGGTCAAGTTCAGAGTGACAGAAGTGCATCAAAGCAGCTGAGCAGAATCCACGCTGCTACTAGCAGAGGGGTGGGGAAAACGACACAGAGAACAGTCCAAGCTGAGTAGACTTCATGATTGTTGGGAGAGTAAGATGATGGATCTCCTTTCTCATGCCTTCATCTTAGAAGGCTCTGTCCCCAGCGTACACACAATAATCTGCCTGGACACAATAATCTGCTCTGATCACAGTGCAGACAGTCTGTCTTTCAAATCTTATTTGAGAAACAAATCTGATTTGCCTGCAGTGAAAAATAGCAATAGTAGCATGAATTTTGAGCTTGGATTAAGATCATACCAGGCCGAATGTTGAACTTTTTCAACATTTGAATGGCTCAATTTATAAATATAAAATGACAGCCATAATTTGGATTATATTTAATACACAAAAATGTTGAACAGAATCACACTTCAATTCTACTAAACTGCTGTACTGTATAACCCCAAGCTCAAACAACCAAACTGCATGGGTCCAATTCTGAGAAACAGATGATCTGAAATTGAAACTAGATCCTTCTCAGCTTTTGAAACCCTAATAATTTCTCATCTCATGCTGTCCTTCACCACAGGTGTCCTTGAAGGTGTAAATGCAGTATCATTCTGTTGCCAGAGGAGATCCAAATGATAGTCATTGTCAAGGAATGTTACCTTAACTTGGAAGAAGTTTGGTCAAACCTGGAGTTTTTCCAATACACCCGCAGGTTTGTAAAAAAGTTTGCCTGCTGATCCTGCATCTACTACCTCTGCCCCTGGCTGAGACACGTTGGGTCTTGTTTTATGGCGATTCCCTCAGATGCGAAGCTGGCTCTGATGCAAGACTAACTAACTTATACATATATAGATCTCATTTATGTTTGACCCAGACTGTGGGGATAAGTCCTAAAGCTGAGCTGCAAGAAGACATGTTTGAAGATGACTGTGCAGAGAGCAGTTTGTTGGAATTGCAGACAAGACTGATGCGCTAATAGGATTGACGTGACAGGAACAGGAAGGATTGCGGTCTTTGCTCTAATGTTTGTTCACCTAAGGGAGTTTCCAATTCAAGGATTAAGGCTGACTTGTATCACACAATGGTTCATCAGGTTGGGCAAACAGGGTACAGATGGGTTATCAGAGGGCCCGGAGCACCTTCACTTAAAGAATGTTAGTGGATACGTTCAGCTTTTGGAGACTAGAGGCAGCGAAGCCATGTCCTCCAGCCAATAGCTCTTTTGACACCAGGCCAAATGAAGAAACCTTTTGTAAGAGCACTCACACAACAGCAGCCAGACACACGCTTTCATGTTAAGGGGACAACTTGAATCCGGATGCATTTAAGCCTTAAGCCTTTGTGGCCATGAAAAGGGACTGTGCCAAGTTCAGCCAGGCTTCCTATTGTTAGGAAATGTACAGTGACTCAACTGGTGACATGGTGTGCTCACTCACCCTTGCCAAAACTAGTGAGTCACAGGCCAAAAAAGGCAGGCACACCCCCCCTCCACAGCAAACTCTACACAGAGGGACATCAAACCCATGAGTCCTCTCATACACATCCACTGCTCCAAATGCACAGGGTTTTTTAGACAGCGCCGAGAGGGACCAAACTAAACACAAATCAGGTCAGATTAACATGGGAAAGAAAAATATCGCTGTCACAGCACAGCGGATGCAGGGGGTATATTTTCTGTAAACAGGAGGCACGTCCTTCAGAGTAACTAAAACCGTCACAAAAAGGATTCTCGTGAGAAAACAGACTTCAAAAAGAGGCCATTTCCAGGCATTATAAAATCCTAAATTTAGTCTGAGCTTTCACCCATGACTTGGCAACACTGGCAAATTTTGGTACACATGATAGCACCATAATGTTCATTTTTTTTTAACTGGATCCTTTATTTTGTCTGTTGGAGTTGGAACATGTACATATCCCAAACACATCAAAACAGCCAGCTCTTCACAAGAGGAAATGACACAGCGTCACTAAAACCAACAGTGCCACCATTCCTGAGGTTGTTAAGCTGTTGGCCTTAAAACTACCACTGACAGTGTGCCTTTGGCCATGGCCGCTCTGTAATTAAATACCAGAAATTTCAGCTTTTTTCCCTTTGCTCCTTGGAAAATATATACAGGGTCTAAATACAACTGCAGCCCTGCCCTCTCAAGCTCGTTGGCTCAGAGCTGATGCCATCCTGCTTCATTCCTCAACCCACATCTGTTCATTCAACCTCAGAATGAACAAAGGTTATACTAACAAATTCCACCAGAAATAAGGCAGAAAAGGCAGCCTTGGTGTCAAACTGAAGCTGAAATAGTGCTGTGGTTGAATTCCAGAGAGACAGAGGTAAATGTGCCACTGAATCCAAACAGCAGAAACCTTCCTTGGAAGGACTCTCCAGCAGTGTAAGCACACAAATTAATCTTTTAACTTTATAGTAAACTAATGTGAGACTGGGCATCTATCTCTAAGCCCTAATGAGATAGAGAATGAACGCTTTCCAGCGACAGCTCGGTCATTAAGTCTAATTGTGTTCTCACACTGAACATGACAAGCAGCATTCTGTTGCCATGGCCAATTTCATTCATTTGCAGGAAAGGATAAGCTCGTCATCGTAATCTGACAACACCACATGGCATGTGTGCCAGTTTCCCCAGCTCGCATTAGCAATGATTGATTTTTTTGTAAGTCAGTGGGGGAAAGGCACATAAGGGTCATCAGCTACACCTCATCTGCCTGCTTTAATTAACGCTTCTATCCATCCTCACAGTAGCTTTTTTTTATGTGACAAACATAACATCGCTTAAAGAGAGAAAGCTTCACATGTGTTGATTATTTCTTATCTATAGACAGACTCCCCCAATATAAGTTAAGCTAATTCTAATGCCTCAATCCCCATTCCTTTTTGCAAGCTCAGAAGAGTGCCGGCTCTAACGTTGATGAAGGTTCTCAGTCATCCAGGTCATGGTAATTCTAAGTGTTGTATCGTAGGCAACTGGACTTGTTTAAGTTTCCTGAAGACGTTTCACCTCTTATCCAAGAGGCTTCTTCAGTTCTAACTAACTGGAGGGGAGCTGCAGGCTTATAAACTCTGTGTGGGAGTGTCCTTAAAGAGTCGTTAAGAACACGTGTGAGCTCTGAGTTTCAGAGTCGTTAGGGCCACTTGTGGATTGTTGACCCAACCAGCCTTCATGTGGGTCGTTAGGGCTAGGTGAGCCCAAGTGTGAGCGGTTGTTAAGCTGTCTGGGGAGAGAACTTAGTATTGCATTGTGGGTGATAAGTAATGTCGTAGGCCACCTCCTCTGTTCAAAGACAGTTGTTCCAGTTTGACATAGATGGGTTTTTACTCCTCTTTCAACCATCTGACTTCCCTGGCCAAGATGTTTCAGTGTTTCCCCTGCTGTTGTATAGGGGGGGCGCCCCGCCCCCCCAACGGGACCCCGCACCCCCCCTGAAAGTCAAGTTAATTTCATTTATATCACCAAATCACAACAGAAGTAATTTCAGGTCACTTTTCCTATAGAACAGGTCTGGACAGTGTTCTTTTGATAAATAATGATGTTATTGATCTAATTTAAGCGAGGATATTTCATTTCATTTTCTTCATTGTCGCACATCTACGCTTCTCCTCCGCTCCCTGTTTTACAATTGGCGGAGCTTCGCACCGGCGTACACACAAACACATGAACACACACCTACAGACGCATCGACCCCCACTGCCTGAAAAACAGGCAAAAATATCCACGTTTTTTAAGCGCTTAATGATAAAGAGATGGATAAAGATAGATAGATAGATAGATAAGTAATTGTATCTGTTATTTGTACAAAAAAGAAAGATATTGCAAAAGTACTTGTAATTGTTGGAGAGAAAAGAGACCTAGGGGAAACGCTGCTGTTTACATTGTTGTCCTCAAAGGAATGATTTTTCTCCTTCAGATGTAAGTGGACAGCAGAGTCGACCCTTGTGTGTTGTACCATTTGTTTATGAAGAGGTTGTTTTGTCTCCCCAATGTACACATCTGTGCAGTCCTGGCTGCATTGAACAACATAAACTACATTACTCTGCCCTGGTGATACTATGAGCAAAGTTTCATGTTGTGTCGAGTCTTCTTAGTGTTTTAAAAATAGCGATGCTACCGCAATGTTGCCCCTAGCACGCAATTGAAAATTATTTTGACCCGAAAACGAAACTACGGTAAATCTTAAAAGTGGCTTTTTCGTCGTAATTATGCTTTTACGCGAAGGTTTGACTCGGGTACATTCACAAAAAAAGCCTAGGTTGCATTTTGGTGAGAGTTACACTTTAATGGATAATTGTTGCTCATAAACACTTTAGTCTTATTTTTGAAGTTTTTGCAATTAAAGTTACAATAACTTTTTTGCAATTGCTCAGATCTGGGAACATGGTGACATGGTGCTATAATGAAGTCCTACATGGACAGTTTGCTAAGATTGTCTAAGTCACTTTATTTGGAGGTGAAACAAAAAAATCAGCTCTCCTCAAATGTCAGCATTAATCTTTCATAGCACACAACTACAGTAAGTACAGCAGGTCAACGTTGTACCTGGATGTTGGTCTGTTATGATGGATGCTTGTAACAAAGGATTATACTTCTACTGTTTGCCTTTGTTTTCTATCCTGAATAAGTTTGCTTTGTATGATTGTCATGCCTCTTTACTTATTTTTTTTCCAAGTGTTGCTGTGTTTCCAAAACTCAGCAATTTACATGAAGAGTGCGATATTGCTATTGAAAAGTACACAATGACTACCAGTCTTACACAATAATAATGTCAACATGTTTAAAGCTGCTATAAGGAACTTTCATTTTGTGTTGATTCTGGTGGCCCCTGTGAACAAAATAGGTATGAGCACCATCCCCTCTGTTAATAAAGATCTTGATCCGGCACGTGTTCATTTGTTTGGAAAGCAATTCAAAGAAAGACGCAACATATTTTTAATAACATTTCTCTTTCGTAAACACAGCTGTTTGTAGGATGCATAGCGATGAGTTAATGTGTCAATTTATGGCTACACAAGATTAATAACTATAATATGAGGAAGGTGAAAAAAGTAAATTTTGTTTTAGTGCCGTTCATGAATCTAGGTTAGCCTACATGTAGCCTACAGCTAACAGATTCAGCTGTTCAGTGATGGTAATTTTGTTGACAAACCTAAAGTTCTCAAGATTCTCTACATGTCACTTATCTACAAAAGCTTACTGTTCTGGACACTAAATCTTCATTTTTAAGTTACAGGTTTGTTATTTTGCTTTAAAGTCCAGGGAATGTAACACTCATTGCCTTTTCAGACTCTGAGTCAATCTGATTTAGAGGCAGCAGACAGCAGAATTTTTGCGGCCAGAAGCCACCTACATTCAATTTGCTGAAGATGATGTCATGCTTAAATTATCAACAACAACCAGAGAAATATTCACCTACACCACAGACGGCTTTGTTGCAAATATTCCTGTTGAAATTCACGCAAAGTAGAGCAATAAATGCAGTGTTGCTTGATTGTTTTCAGATGACGCTCAATAACAGCTTGGATATGCAGCAGCAGAGCCCAGGGGCAATCAATGAGGATATCCCTGAATGCCACTGTGCCAAACCCATGAGGCCCATAGTGTTTAGTCCAGTTGTTCAGCAGCCCAGACACCTTGCACAAAATTAGGACTTATCAGTTTGACAGAGCAGTGTCGGTGGCTCATTTGTAGAAGGAAAAGAGGTTGAACGTTTTCCTATTTGACATTATATGATTAGAACATAATACTGAAATTATGAAACAGTTCCTGTTCTGTATATCCGCCCACAGATGACTTGCATCTTAATCTGTCTGATTTAGAAACACAGAGCCAGGCTGGCGCCTAATTCACAGAGGGCATGGTTGTTTCATTTTCATTTCTTTAAATTATGGGAAGAAAATCATATCACGTACATACAGTATTTCCACAACATTCAATTAGCAAAGGCAGCCAGCCACTGCAGCACCGCCACCAACACTCCAACAGGATTTCAACATTTCAAATTTGATGAAAGAGTCACTTCTATTTGTGTGAAAGGGAGGCTCCACACTGTCCACAGTGTTACAAACACAAGACTGTTGAGGAGCTGAAGCAAAGTTGCAAATCAGAGTGACATGAAGCGATGGTGAAGCAGGCCTGAAGGTAGAAAATGGCAGTAAAATGGCTGTAAATGGCAGTCAGTGGTTCGTCTTTATAGATATATAAACAGTCATGTAGTATCCTCCGTGTCCAGTTCAACAGCTGTGCACTGAAATGACTTTATTTTATATGAGACTAAATGTTTCAATTTCAAAGTGAAGGCTATTTTAATTTAGATTGTAAGTGTTAAAGTGGTGATACTTTTATCGTCAACAAATCCAACATGCAAACCCAACTGTGAGCTGATCCTACTAACAAGTATTGTGTGTGTGTGCACAGTCATTCCTGTGTGCCATAGAGCTCCATTTGTCAAATAGCCACTGTACTTTATTTAGACTCCATCCCACATACACCGTCCTGCTGCTGGAAATACTCACTACCATACTCACAAATGCGAATTAGTTCACAGCCCAAAAAAGTTCCTAACAAATGCACTCTTCCTGTTCGAGTAGTGTTTAATAAACCCTACAGTGACCAGCTTTTTAAAGAAATTATTGTGTTTATCTTCTGGAGGAAACTATAAATCTGTTGTTGTGATTTTAAAATTTTGAGTGCCACGGGGCCAGGGTGGGGCCAGGTGTTCTTGTATAAATTGCACTCACTCATAGGTACCAGGCACCTAAATACGCCTGACTTTTTCAGTAAGATCCATGCATAATTCCCTGAGAAATTAATGAAAAACGTGCAATGCTAAAGAAAGTGAGAGAAAAAATTCCTGGATCCATCCACTGATTATTCTGGACCAGGACCCATCCTCCATCCAAGTTTTGGGGAAATCTACTTAGTAGTTTTTGTGTAATCTTGCTGACAAACCAACCAACCAACAAACAAATGGAATCAGCGGAAAGCGTCACTTCCCTAGCGGAGGTAATTACAGAAATATATTGAAAAATATCACGAATGCTAATTTCACTCAGGACTGATTTTAAGCTAAGGATTTTTGCATCAAATTCCATAAAAAGATTTAAAAAGCAAATATTCACAAGATTAGAGTCTGTACAACAGCAACACTAATGAGTATGAGTTCTCAATGAGGCCATTGCCTTTCGATTGCCTTCTACTATGCAGGGTATCAGGTCATGGGGTCATTATAGTAATCAGTTTGTTGTCCATGATCAATAAGCAGCAGACTGAACATGTGTAATCAATAAGGGCCCAGAGAGAGCATTTTTATTTAACATCCCAGTCTGTTCAGTTTTGCTCATCTGCAAACATTCTCTATCTCCCATGACACCCATTTCCATTAAGACCATTTCTTACTTTGATAGTGACACCATTTGCACCTGGTAATAAAATGTGATCATTTATCCAGATACAGATAACCCAGATGAGGAAAAAATGCATGTTAATGCAAAGTGTAAATGATCCAGCTTGCATTGTGTTCAGATCTTGGTAGGAGTAAATGTAATCTGTTCATGCAAGCTTTTCCCTACACAATATAACACTGATACAGATATTTGTTCTCTCCTTATTTGGAGAGCAAGTGAAATTTAGAGGGTGAGAAAGTTAGGAAGCTAAAAGAGATGCACCAGTAATAACTTGTTAAACGTCTATTCTGCACAATGAAAATGCCAAAGAATGCATTATTCAACTGAACCATTGGTGCCAACCTGAAAACAAAACATTCCGCGATTAATCATCTGTTCAATCCACTTTAACAATACATGCGTGCTTGTTGTTGCTGCGCAACATATTCGTGTCACACAAAACCTGATTCCATGATCAATGTGATTGCATATGTATTTCCAGTGACGTGGCTACAAAATGGTAAAAACCAAAGCGACGTTGGACTTCTTATTCCTCTTCTGTGGCAGTGAACACAACACACAGCCTTTCAGTAACTATTGAGACTGCAAACTGAGCTCATCTACACACTTCATGGCTGACTAACTACTTATTCCTAATAGCAACAACATTTCTGTGACTGCAGTGAGAGGATAGGAACCCGATTTAGGGCCGATACCAACACTATTCTATTAAAATATTTATACACAGAATGTATTCATAAACACAGAATTTTTATTTGCAATTATGCCTTAAATGTGGTCATCAAACACTGGTGACAAACACATGTATGTAATAGAAGCAGGATATTACACTGTACAGTTTAACAATACGCTTAATTGTCGAAAATCAGGGCCACGAAACAGTCAACCTCACTAGGAAATTAATATTCATAAAATAACCCAAGAATCTTTTCCAGGCCAATATATCGATCAGGCTCTAGTTAAGATGTATTTGAAGATCAAAGTATTTGTATTAGGATTGTATTCTTTACATACATTTTTAAGTATAAAAATGCTGTGAAATAAAATTTTGTTTGTTGTGTTTTCCCTCCTCTATTTCATTTAAATACAGTATGCTAGGAGGCTGCACTGCTGAGGGTTCAACTGTATGCACAGTTGGCAGGGGACATCATTTGTTGCGGCCAGCCAGGTCTTTTGTTAACTTTTAGTTTAGTCAAACTGAGCTGCGCTGATTTGCTTTAACATTACCAGTTTTACGTCTCCACCTAAATTCAATACTCATGTCTGTGCAGGAAACCTGAGAGAAAGACATTTTTTAAAGTCTGTGTGTTCAGCTCTCAGTAATTTTGTAGCGTCTAACTGAATCTCTTTAGTTTCTCTGTCCTGTTTGTACTTTGAAACATCTGCTGAATTTTACTGTTTTGTCGTGTTGCTTTCAGCTGTTTTCAGCTGCGTCATAATAAAAGCTTTTAAATGACTAAATAACAGGGGGGCTTTTATTGTGAAGAAGTTATAGGAAATTAAATGTGTTTGTAACTGGATTAGTGGAGCCACTTTGTTAGCCTTAGTTAGATTTAATTAGATTCTTAGATAGTACTGCAGGTATCGAGACAAGCGCGTCATTGTTCATTGTTCATCGTCATCGCCGGGCTGCCACACCGAGTCAAACCGAGCCAGGCCGGTAGATGTGACGGAAACATGGCATAAGTCTTGTATCCTGTGTTACTTGGTCTACAATGTTAAATCATCATCACAGTCATTTGAACTGAAAACATCATAAACATTTAAACTAAATAATACCTCATATTCTATCTATCTATGTTTACCCCCTGAGCTAAAACACAATAGACCTGTGATCACAATAGTAAACAATGTGCAGATGTCTGTAACATTAGCTCATTCTCAAACAAATGAAAGTTAAGACACATAATTAACAATCAGTCTGCTACTCCAGTGGAAAAAATGTCTAATGTGTTCCTGTAAAACACAGCAATAATGTCCTAACAGGAGGGGTAGTTTGTGCTGTAAATCTTTTACGGCTGCCCTCGCTGATCATCGCACCAGCTAAGGAACACATGAAGTAAACCACCAACACTTTTACTGCCCTGCTCTTTGTCTACATAAAGACAAACTAAATGAGGGGAGGCCAAGTTGGCTAAACTTTAAGGATGCAAAAGAGTGTTTTATGTTTATTTCAGCCAATAATAATTTTTTAAAATTTTACTGCAGCAGCGCCATTTGTTTGGTTTCTACTGTTGCCTGTAGACACAGTTTTATTACCTCTACTGATTTATGGATCACTAAACACTACACTGTTTCCAGATGTCTGCAATAACCAAAGGAAATGCAAACAAATATATCAAATTGCATTATAATAGTCGGTATTGTGGCGGAAAGTTTTATTGATTCATTGAATCAATGAATTCTTGTCCGATAAATGTTACAACATCAGAAAATATCAAAATGGCCTTTCTATGTTCACATTTTTTTGTATACAAAAATACCTCTTTACATCATGTCAATATATTGTGACCACAACAGTCCACTGTACATCTCTACCAGACCTGGGGAGTCTGGTCTATCAGCAGGAACCCTGTAGGTCCAAGGACTTGTTGTGTTCACATTTTAATGGAAGGAATGTTAATGGTAGACAGCCTGAGATGGTGTACTGTCAACCAGATAGCACAGGAGGAGGAAAACGTTTGAAAGAAATTAATAATTGCAATCAAGGATTCCTTCAGGATTCAAATTACATTGAAGAGGATTTTGTTATTCAGTGCTGCCTGTAAGTCATTTGTGACAGGCTGTGCAACTTTTGTGTGTTAACAGTGGGCTGATATTTCATATATTTACATCATTATCTAAAGAATGTTTTGTTGACAAAAAATACAGAGTGTTAATGATACATAATTTATCATGTTAATCAATTATTTAATACAATCTTTCTAATGTAAAAAGCTGCTCGTGTGGCTGACTGGTGGCCACTACAGGTGTGAATCTTCACTGGCCTCACAATTCGAATGACCCAATTCCATTACGACAGAGCTCCCTGCATGAAGGTGTGTCTTTAACTGATGCAGCATTTGTCTTGGGAAGAGGTTAATGGAGAAGCTGTAATTCATAAAATTCCTCCAGTAGTATTATCTGTGAATCACTGTTAACAAAACTCTGTTGTGGTTCCTATAAATTGTTTACAATAGAAGTTATTTAGTTATTTAAAAGCTTTTGTGAGGAAGCAGCAAAATCATATTTTTCTACAAAGTGAAGCAGCAAGCAGAGAGATACAACAGTTTGATGTAGACAATCTGGACATGCAACTTCCACATTATCTTGTGTGCACTCTTGAGTTACATGAAGTAAGGAGGTGGGGCGAACAATACACCAACACATACACACTCAAATCCCCCCTCAAGAGTGCTCCATAACCCTGGAAACAGAGGCCTGGTTCATTTGCAGCCAGATTAGGGCTACTGAGGTGGAGCGGGTGGAAAAGATTATTCTTGTAGGCAAAAAAAAAAACAACCTTAAGCTCTCCATTAATAACATGAAGAGAGTGTTATTTATGAAAACTGTCCCAAGGCTCATTGGTACACACACACACACACACGCACACACATACATAAGTCTAGTATGTTGTAAGCTGAGCTATTACATTACACCAATTTGTGTCAGCCAAGTCGGCAGACACACAGCATATATTCTGGACTGTGAATTAGTCGCACAGTGTGGTTCTGGTTTTATTTACCAGGATTACAGCACAGTAAATGAGGAATGGTACCAAAATTTCAGCTCATCTTAAGGAATGCCTGAATCAAAGCCTTGTAAATCCAGCACAGTGAGGGCAACAGAGAAGCCTGTATACTGCGACACTGTGTGCCACAGCTCAGCTTACCAGCAAGTGGCAAAGGTTGCCAGGAAACACTGTGGGCCCACAGGGTGTTCACATTCACACACACATGCACTCACACATTCATACAAACATTTCAACATGAGTCTGAGTACTTCTGTGCTGTTAAAATGTTCAGTGGGACAAAAAAGTCCAGTTGAGGGAGTATCATGTCAAAGCAAGGATTACGGAGCCCCGTGACCCCTGACCCCTGTGGGAGTGTGAACCAACAGTAAGTGTCACGGTAAGAAGACATGATAGGCAGGTTGTAAAAATACTGCTCTGCTGAGGCAACATGTCTACCGTCTGTACATGACAAGGAAGTGACACTTAACATGACATAAGGTTACCAGTAGCTCATGAAAAAAGCAATGATAACAAAGAGTTATGATGACTGTTCAGATAATTAACTCACTCATTTATCAAGTTAAATATGTCTCACATTCACTGCTCATGCCTTCTTGGATGTGAAGACCTGCTGCTTTTCTCCATTTTATACCACAGCAAACTGAATAGAATACTTTTAGATGAACAAATCCTAACTCAGTGTCCACTGACAACAGCATCTCATCATTATTGGAAAGAATTGAATACTTTCTGTTTTTAGTTGAAAAAAATGTGCAACTTGATCTTTCTTAACAAAAATGAAAATTCAGTGTTGCAGCATTCTCCTAAACAACTAAAGTAGAAGGGTCTTGTTTTAAAACGTTAAGAAACTTCTGAAAAAAACAAAAAAACAAAACAAAAACAGAACGTAAAATGAATCCATATAGCCTGTCCAATATAATCCGAGTCTCCAGAAGCCCTGGGTCCCCAATTTGATTTGAAAAGATGTAGTCTTCACTGTAGGTGGTAAGCTCAAAGTGTTAGCAAGCAACCCATCTGTACAAGCTTGACCGTGTGTCAGCGGTGTAAATAACGTCTTTTCAAATCAGTTTGGTATCTCAGGGCTTCTGGAGACTTGGATTACACTGGACGAGCTGTATGGAGCTGTTTTATGGTTTGTTTTTTCAGTAGGTTTTTCCGTTTTAAAACAAGTCCCCATCTACTTAAGTTGTTTAGGAGAATGCTGCAACACTGTTTTGCTGTGAAGCTCCAGAAATGTTTTGTGGACTATGAAACTTCACCTGACTTTTCATCAGCATGGGGTGAGCCAGATAATGACTGAATTTAATTTTTTGTTTGCAGGGATTTGAATAATTAACTATTAAAGGAAAAATTCAAAGCTAAGGCAGGACTAAATGCTTTTCTGAGATGCAATTCTAAATTGAAGTGATTCTGACTCTTTTAACTACCAATTTTATTGTTTTTGCTTTTACATAACCCACCACTAGCTGGAAAAATGTAGTTAATGTGTTGGTATGAGACCATTGTAAAGCTCAGTGTATCATTTCAAAGGGCGTGGCCTCTTTTCAACCAGGAACAGTGATGTTCAGCCTACATACCTTAAGCTAGGTAGTTTGAGACGACCCAGGAACATTGTTCTGTGGTCCACCAGCAGCCGGCCAAGGTCCTGAACCTTTAACATGCCTGTCCAACATTCGTCTTTGGCTTTCCATAGCAACCCCCCCTTTTCCCAGGATAGAGAGTCCCTCCCCCCTCGGCACTTAAAGGGAGTTTGGGGGGGTCAATTTAGGGGGAGCTGTCTTAAGAAAAGGGCGTTTCTGGGGAAACTGAGCGCTCACTGTTCTCCAAGCGCTTTCATGGTTGCCACTTGGCAACAGTTGACTGTCGGTATTTCAAAACGCTGGTTTTCACGCTTGCCTGCGTGCCACAAAAAGCCACACACACACTAATATGAAGTGAGGAAAAAAGCCGGCTAGTGTCACCACAGCAGATGCCTCTTGCATTGTTGCCTCTGAAGTCAAAAACCAATCCTAGCTGCCTGACGTCATGTCAATGATATTCAATTTCAAGCACGCTCGAAGTCCATTCATTTCAAATCATAAGCCGGGATGAATGGCCACCTGTCTGTCTACAGCCATGCAATGCAAAGAACAATTCAGCATGAGCAAAAGCAATTTCACACAGATTACGAGTCCCTAAATCTGCCCAGAAATCTCGAAGTTTCAGAATTAAAATGTTCCCACAAACCCTTGTTGACTTTCACAGTAACTTCACAAAGTTTATGTTCAAAAGAGTTGTTTGGATGCCGAAGCATGGACGCTCATGGTTATCTTCCAGATGGTGGACACTCCTCCTCGGTCACACCCACTCACCTGTCCTTCCTCTGAGGAGACGGAGAAGGACTCTGCAGTAAACACCAGCTGTTTTCTAACTGACAGACAGGGGAGGAGACACACATCATCCTCTCCCTCTCCTCCCCCTGCCTCCTCTCTGCTCGAGGTATGCCTTCACCTCTCTAACCCCCACTTTTTCCTCACAATCCCCCTCTCTGGTTGGCTGGTCTTTTCAGCTTCCTCTTCAACAAAAGAAACAAAGGAGGCAGGGCCACTTTCCCTGTTTCCCCCACTGCAGAGAGAAGGAGAAGGGGATACAAGATCTGCAGACCACCCTTCCAACGCTTCACAGACCAAGCACAGCAGAAAGCGTGTGCAAGCAAAATTCTTACACCAAACATGCAAAAAAAACATGCAGACAATCAAACTAGGATCTGTGTAGGGTGTTCACCGGAAATTTGCAGGTGCACAGTAACAGAAGTGCTTATTTTAGTTACAGCTAAGCTGTTTACACATTGTGGATCAGTTTTCCACAAATTAAGGCATGTGCAGTTCGAAGCGTTGGAAAAAGTGAGTGAGTGAGTATGTATGTTTGTATCTTTGGAGAGAAGATGTTTTTGTCTGGTGGGGCTATATTGGCTGCTATTCAGATTAAACCATTTTCAAGTGAAAAGTAAATGAAACCCTCCGCTTCACGTTGGGGTTTCATTCATCCTGTCCGGATTTATTTCTCCATAACAACCTCTCGCCCGGTCACTACTCAACTGTTTTGCTAACCCTCCTCTTGGTCTTGTCCATTTGTTCTCAACGAAGCCTTTGCTAAATCAACATGATGGATTATCATATATGCGTTATGATGTGTGTATTTGTGTGTCATATCTGCCATAAACAAGAGATTACGGTTTACGGGCACGTTTGTGTCGCGGTCTGGTGCTACTCAGACAACAGCTGGAACACAGCTGGTCCGAGGCTCATGCAGGTTTAGTTTTCAGTCACAATGTGGAAGCGATCGTTGTGATTAAAGCTGACGGCAGCATCTGTTAGTCTATTGGCCCTCAATAACTTTTAGAAGTGGCTAACTTAGCTGTTGATAAGTAGTAACTGATTACGTAGCTGTAATGTGTAACGTAGCTGTAACATGCTAATGACGTTACGCTAGCTTGGCTGTGGAGCTTAGCTGTGGACATTGTAATGACTTACAAGATTTACGTGAGTTTCAGCGTGCATTGTAATAACTTTACCTGTGAATCTGACATCGTTACTCCGCATTCAAAGCTGGCACTATATTTGGTTTCTGCCGGCCGGCTTGTTGCTCTTGGTGCTTGTTGCGGGAGGGGGTGTGTCGCGGGAGGCTCCGAGGGGAGAGCGATACGAGCCCGGAGGGGAGGGATTAAGGAGCACAGAGGGGAGGGGTGTGTGTGTGTGTGGGGGGGGGTGCTTTTTTCAAATCTTTCTCAGATCGTAGACCAGAGCTTTAAAGGTTTTGATACTTCACTGTGAGGTCAATGTACAACGTGATATAGTTTTTACTTGGCCTTCCCATACTGATCAAGCATTTTATATCATTGCAGATGTGATGTTCCACAAGCTCCCTTAGCTTTTTTAGTCGAAAAAATAAACAAAATAAGCTAACAAAATGTCAAGCAAGGAAAAATTCTTAAGACTGTTTTCCTTATTAAGAAGAAAAACACAACTGTACACCTTGTTTACTCATTATAAAACATTCACAAAAACTCAATAAAACTCACCAAAACAGTTGTCTTTGAAGTGTTCCAACTATCACCAGCTTTAGTTTTGTGGTTGAAATAAACCCTTAACACCCTGAGTTAAATGTGAAATACAATACAATCATTTCCTGAAAAATATCAGGCAATATCACCCAAAAAAGCCAACTAGCAATGGACTCAACATCATTGGCTGATGTATGATTATATACCAACAGCCCAACCTGAAACTTAGAATGAAAGCAGAGCTTACAGCTAAGATTGAAAACCAGAGAGATAAAAACAATTTCAGCATTAAATACTCTTACACTAATAGATATCATAGTCCATAATGTAGCTGTTTTTATACTTGCTGCTGATAGTGCTGCTGTTATGATTTAATTTGATGTTGTTATCTCGTCATGTCCTTGTCCATCTCTCTCAAGACAACATTAAGCATTAGTACATTTAAGAAGTTCGGTTTTGATCTCTCTGGCAAATGTACAGTATTAAAAGCCTGTTGAACAATACAGCGAGTATGCACACAAGAAAAATTACTATCAGATTTAGGTTGGGCTACATTTACAACAGTGGAGAGGTTTAAAGAGTAGAGAGTAGATGAATTAATGTCCTCAAGTGAAGGACCTCACAAGTACAGAGGAACAGCAGTATGTATGTCTGTGTGTGTTCAGTAATCCCTCCAACCTCACCTACCCCAGGTGGAGGTCTCATCTTCTCATGTCCAGTGCAGTGACAAAGCCCTTCTCATCTATGTCACCCAATCTTACTAGCCGGGCCTCTTTCTCTGGGGGCCTTTGGTAGCTTCAGCTTGACAGAAAGATGGGAAATGATACCGGAGCATGCATAGGTATGCATGAACACAGGCACAAGGGAATACTGAGAAAATGAGAGCTGTGGAAATGCTGTGGTATGAAATTGCTTGAATTTTGGAGGAGAGACTGATGTATGGATGTTGAAGAGTGATCCGAGTGACAGACAGCATGTATGATGGACATGAGGAACAGGGCAGGTCCTGCAGGATTCCTTTCGATAGAAGAGAGGGGTGAAGTGACAGGAGCCACACCACTTTGCGACAATAATTTTTAAGAGATCAAAATGAGCGAAATTCTCAATTATTCAAGTCCCTTTCACACCGCCTGTTAAAGTTGGGAATATTGAGCGTTATTTCGCCTCATAATCTGCATAAAAGTTGAAGAGGCAGAATGGCGGGACAGTTTCGTTCCGCCTCTGATCCGCCAGCGGAGGTAGTAACAGAGCCGCAACAGAGGCGAATCGATGTCTGTGTGAAAGTCTAATCTGGCAGGGCAGAAAAGGGGTGTGTCTGATGCTTCAACCCAGTAAAGCAACATCACAAGACTGGATTCAGATCAGAAAACGCAGGTTTTTCCATTCATTTTAATGAGGGTAGTCAGTTTTTGGCTGCAGCAGTGCTGGCCACAGGGGGTTCCGAAAAAAAAAACGAAAGAAAACGCAGCCAGCTGTGGGGAAAAAATTTGAAACACTCAACTTTTGTAGAAATGCTGTCCGACGTCTGGTTGTGATGGCCAATCATGTAAGCTGCTAATCAAACCACAGTGGATTGAATCTGTATTCACTCAGTTTAACATTATACACCAGTTTAAAACACATCTGTGGATGCAGACGATCACTGGAGTACCAGCATGATTAACCTACTGTGACAGTGGCATGACAGCCAGTCAGATCAGAGTAGAACAGGTCAGTAGCGGGCCATGTTAGCATGGCTAGATGCAACAGAGGGAAGAGGGGGTGGTAAAAGTTCACAACACACACGGGCCATGCAGTGACACCCCTACACAGCCGCAGGGTGGTTATGCCACACTGCTGGATTTGGTCTGAATTTACACTAATGTGGAAGCAGGTAGTTTCTTTGGCATCTTATGAGGAAAAAAAAACTGCAGAATGTATATGTGGAAAAGTCACCGTCACCCTGTCTGTCCTATTGCTTCGTCGTGGCACTTCCGCCCAGTAAATAGTGGACCCTGTCTGGCTCTCACTCGTTGAGAGGGATGCTGTTTTCAGGGGGGAAATTCACTGAAGGCTCCCGACTGAAGGTCGGAGGGCTGAAGGGGACAGATGCTGTTTTTCAGGCGGAAGTGTGATGAAGAGTCGGTAGGACTCTCGGAAGGTTGAAGTGTGGGACATTCTCTTTTATTTGATGAGTGAAGGATCTGTTTAGTTGCCAGACTGTAATTGCATCAGACTGTCACACTCCTGTCCCACGCTGCCGGCTTATCCATTCACAGACGTCATCTCGCTTCTGTTGCTGCTCTGTTACTCCCTCCTCTGACGGATCAGAGGAAGAACAAAACTGTCCCCCCATTCCGCCTCTGTAACTTTTAACACAGACGCCGAGGTGGAATATCGGTGCAAGATTCCCACCTAGAAAAGGCAGTGTAAAAGGAGCTTACAAACAATGTAAGGGAAACATGGGAACATGGGAGCGATGGGAAACATAGAACCAGCGGGTTTAATCAAAATTGGTTGGTGGACCCAAAATTCAGCGGGTGGCTGTACCTGACCAATTACTATGTGAAAATATTAACAATATTAAGTGCGCTAATTTCACAGTGGTTTAGTAGTAAAACGCCGCTATAAAAATTCAGCGTAAGATAAGCTATGGCGGTAGCTGTTTTAATAAAGTCAAAGTTTCGGTTTTAGGTATGTTTTGCCGTGTCTGTCGCAGCCACCGCCAGCAGCCAACGCAGGGATCCTCGACCAGAGCTTTTATTGAAGCTCCTTGCACTACTTATAGGCAAGATGTGCTAAACGCTCATGTTGGGTCTCTCCACATTTGCACCAGCATCAATATGGCAGCAAGCAGAAGCACATATAAACAATGCCACATTGTTTCAAATGTAAATATATGTCACTGATTATAATGAAATATCTATTATGAAATATCCAATAGTTAGCTTGCACTGTTTTCATGTTGTAGGCTTGTCAATCGCTGCAGCATTCGAGCCAGTGATTAATATGGAGCATGAAGCCAGAATTGGTGGTTTAAAATGCCTTTACTGGCTCCTAAAGCACGTGTTGAACAGTACTTCAAGAGTGGTGCTTTTGTGAAACTATCGTTGGTGCTTAAATATTGTCAATAAATATCTTATAATAACACCTGATTACATTGATTATTACAGTCACTTTTTCAAATTGCCAGTCAACTTTTAACATTGATTTAATGCAAGGCAGTATGGAACCACTCTAAATTCTACTGCGTCATGAATCTGTTACCTATAGGGCACTGCCACCAGTCAGTTGCTGGCCTGTATCAGGCCCCTGTCACAAAAAAAAACATGCTTCGCCGGCGGTGAGCCGCCCTTCCAACCTACTACCAGGCGTAGCAAGTTTTCTGGGGGAAACCCTGCACTTTGCATAACAACCTCTGCCTGTCAGTGACAAAACAAGCACTTTTCATGGACATTAACAGTTGAGAGTTGCCCCAAAGGATTACGATGCAGCCATTGCAGCCCTGTTGCAGCTGCCAGCTGAGGCGATCTACTGGACCACTTTCAAAACATTTGGTAAGTATAAATCATTTAAACACCACAGCATGTAAATAAAGGGCCAAGGTTGAAAAATACTGGAATTTCCCTTTAAGTTGCATACAGGTGTACGGAATGCTGCAGAGAGATAGCAGGTTCCTGTTTCTAATAAATAAATGATGTGTTATCAGATCTGTCCATAGGCTTGTGCTTTAAACAGTATTGGAGGCATTTCTATAACTGCACAACATCCCTAAATTTTACCAACATGAGTTTTGGTAACCTACCAACCCTAAACATTTAGAGTTCTTCATTCTGATTCATGTTCAGTTAAATGTCTGACATCCAAATCCCTTCAGCATCACATATGTCAGTGATATCTGTGAGTAAAGAGTTCTTTTATGGTCTCAGTCAGTCCAATTCAAGCTCAGGAGGCTGACTGTGCCTGGTCAAACCATCACATCACATGTACTCCTGGTTCAACAGTAGCCCCATTGACACTGCCCTTTCAGTGCGGACCGATTCTCCGCATCGCCGTCTGTGTGAAAGTTACAGAAGCAGAGAGGGGGGACAGTGTTGCTCCGGCTCTGATGCGCCTCCAGAGGTAGTATCAGAGCCGCAGCAGAGGCGAGCCAGTGTCTGTGTGAATGGAAAAGCTGGCAGCGTGGAACAGGGGTGTGTCGGTCTGATGGTGTTCACAGTTTGATAACTAAACAATCCTTCACTCATCAAATAAAAGAGAAATGTCCCACACTTCAACCCTCAAAGCAACGTTACAGGACCAGACAACAGTAATGTGGTTACTGGTAGTGTCTTTGGCATCTTATATGAGGAAAAAAATACTGCATCCATAGATGGAAAAGCCTCTGTCATCCTGTCTGTCCTACTGACTCTTCATCACAGTTCTGCCTGGAAAACAGCGTCTGTCCCCGGCCGCAGAGCCAGGCAGCTCCCACAGTTGAATGACGTGATTATGTGACGCGATTCCGAGCAAAATTTATGTAATTTAGAGCAAAAAATTTAACTTTGTCATTTTCCAGGATGCATGGTGGGCCAGGATCTCAATCACAACACATTATAACTGCATCCATATTATTATAAACAGTCGGCCGATACATTTTTAGATTAAGGTGGAAAAAACACACAGATGTCAACGTCATGATGTGAACCGTCATGCCTCTTTTGGTTCTGCAGCTCTGCAGCGATAATGCAGAGTCTCTGTGTGAAAAGGGCTAGTGACCTTAGGCAAACACACTAGCTTCATTCATGACAGAACAATTGTAGAGTGCACGCGCGCGCGCGCGCACACACACACACACACACACACACACACAAGCTGCACGTGGCGGAGGCATGCAGTGAACCATGAGGAGTTAATAATTCACACTCTTACAGAGCACTTGCTGCTTCAAAGGGATTTCACCACTCAAATCTATTTTACAATCCACAGCACTGCATGTATCTGGGTCTCCATTTACATATCTGCATAATGAACAGGCTATTCTGTCTAATTAAATCCTCTGAGAATCCTGAGGAGCATTATCACTGTTATTGTTATCAAAGAAAATCCTCAACCCCCCCAAAAATCAAGGCTTTGCTGATTCAGATAATGGGCAAGGAAAGACAGAAGCTTCATCCTGTCCAGCCCAGGGCTAACAGTTGTAATGTTCACCAAAAGCAATATGCAGAGAGATGCTAGTCCAAATGTGTCTACCAGTAAGAGAGCAGCCAGTCAAGTCTGCATCTCCAGGCGCAGCAGCTCCCCTCACACAGGAGGAGAAACCATCAGCTATTCATTGTCGTGACCTTAGGGGAGTTTCTTAATCAGTCAGAAACTTTACATCAATATGCAAAAAACTAAATCTCCCCCTCTGAGTTGTCTTTTTACTTTCATCTCAATGTTTACAAATGTGCATAATCACTGCATGAATATGTTATGAAACTCCACTACAGCACAGAACAAATCTACAGCATACCACAGAGCATGAAACTACCAATCTCATTTAAGAATGCATTAAAACATCTTCAAGTAATCTTCCACACTACACAGACACTTTGAGTATACATACTGTACCGTACTATACTCATACTACTACTATACTACTCTTCACTCTGGGTTTGCACCACCAGCATATTGTCCCTAATCTTGGTGCATCTGTTGGCTGACAAAGCCCCATTAAACAGCCAGAGCACTCTGATAAGGTTACTGACTTAATGCTCAGTGACATAATTAAATTGAGTATTTAATCTGGCCATGGGAGCAGAGGAGCCCTCGACCCCTGCTGGGCAAGCTGAGCATTCAAATGTCGAGTCTCGGCTGCCCTTCCAAATAACTTCTTTCGTTCTTTTATCCCCTTTAGGGTGATTGAGCTCTTTAAGACAAGACAAAAACTGGTTGCAGTGAATGTTCACTTCATAGATTTCCTGCCAGCTGTCTTCCCCTGTTGGTTACAATCCATACGAGTCATTAAAAAAATAGAATGAATTGAGATTCAAAACTAAGGTGTAGAAGCTGGAGTATGCTTCAAAAGTAAAACACACGTTTGCACAGATTGTCTTCCGACCTTGTGTTTATAGTGGTTACAGATGTCCTCACTTGAAGGCAGGGCAACAAGCTCACACCACTGAGAAGGACAAGACTCTGCTAAAACTGAATAATCTGCATACTTTCAAGCTCTCCTTGAAAGCATTCATGGTGTTGCACTTGGTTTGTAAACACAAAAGGTCACAGCGGTAGTTAAGTGAAGACTGAAGAAAAAAGCTGGACATAAACTCTTCCATTCTTCTTACTTTATTTTTACTCCCTAATGTCAGCTCCAGCGCCAAAGATCGAGTATCACCTCCAGGAAGCATACTAATGCTTAAACACTTCAACATGATAGCTGGAGTATGACAGTTTCTGTAATTTCCCAAAACCAAAATTTCCACATGAACACCCATTCACGAAGAAAGGTTTGAACGAAGGTTTGAATAAAGATACGGTTTGAGGTTCTCCCATAAGTACACAGTTTGTAACTTCTGTCGCTAGGGGGCTCTCTATTACCACTTTTCCACCAAAATTAGCAAGTCTACACAGGTTTTTTTTTAAACGTGGGTACACCCGCTAAAAATCGCCTATTGTCCCAATCCCACTGCACGCAGGTAAGGCAGCCCGTCTGTGATTTTTATCTGAAGCGTTTCGTTGTACGTCACGTTTCACATCATGAATGCGCTGGAAACAATTGTAACAGAAGAGAAAATAACAATTGACGCATTGTGAAAGAAGCGTCTGTAAAACAGTGGATACATTCTTTTGAGCATCACAACCCCAGCAAAATGACTTGTTTCACTATCGTAGTTTGAGCCATTTGGTCCAATAAAATCCCGAAAGTCTGGAAAAGTTAGCCGGGGCATTAAACCGGAAGTTGGTCGACTCGGTCGGCATTCTAGTTATTTTCATAGCCAGGAGGTGGGCCTTTTTGGCTTCAAAACACCTCTGAGCAGTTTTCATAAGAATGAAGGGCTCCACCTCCAACACTGCGTCCAGTAATAAAACGTCCTTGAATCCCAAATTCCTTCCTTATTTACGCACCACCACTTGATGTAGGGCCCTATAAAATCCGTTTTATTTTTTCCCAAATTCCGTTTTTTCCGTTTTAATTTTTGGGAATTCCGTTTTTTCCGTTTTAATTTTTGGGAATCCCGTTTTTTTACCTTTTACTCTTACTTTACAACCAAAAACAGTGTGTTTTAATGTAAATGACTAAAATGTACACAAATTAAATAGAAATTAACTTAAATTTATTGAGGTGACAAACAACACATTTCCTAAATACTGTACCGTACAGTACATTAAAGTCCATCAAAAACAAGCAAGTAATGAAACGTTAGTTGACTTGTCATAAAACAACCACCAAACATTTTAAACTTCTTCAAAAGTAACTTAAACAAGTTATTTAGGCTGTAGGACTAGTTAGTCCTTGTGAGCTACTCTCTTCAAGTTTCCCACCTATCAGAAGCCCTTTTAGATAGAAAAGGCGGCACATTTGCTCCAAGGTAAGGGTGGCAATCTGCCGCCTTGTCTTTCTAAAAGGGAGGCCTAATATTCCTCCTTTTCCAAAAGCCGCCACTTGGCCGCCAATGGGGTAGGCGTAAACATGTGACGTGACGTGAAGCATGAAGTTGGGCAGTGAACAGTGACAACGAATTTGTCTTCAAAATAAGAGCTTTACATTGCACTCCATTGGATTTTAGAACTGGGTTCTTAGCAGGGGCTTTTAATTTGAAAGTAGCAACAGTTCGTAGCTTGCCGCTACACACAACAAGCTGACAGCAGCTACTAGCTGTTTAGTTGTGTCCGCTAGACAGATCCGTGGGCGCCGCTTCGCCATGCTTACATTGTTTTGAAAGGGGAGGGGCTCAGTCTGTGGAGGGGGCTTGTTGTGCCACACAAATTTGCTTCCCTCCGTGCAGTTTTCCCCACACATACGTTCCTCTTCCACACGAAAACAGCATTTCAGTGAAATTATGTCAACTTCTGTGATATTCCGCGTTAAAAGTGAGATTCCGTTTTAATCGGCCAATTCCGCGATTCCGTCCGCGATTCTGTGATTGCGGAAACATAGGGCCAGATGTTGAGAACGCGTCATCACTTCGTGGGGCAGAATTTAGTGTGTTCACCTGGGTCTTACGTTTAGATCAAAGCCGAGCCGAGCCGAGGTGATAAAAACCTGTGTCTACAGCAGTGTCAATTGATCCGGGTGTAAATGCAGAGTTTACACATTCCCATTGCACAAAAAAGCCAGATCTTAGCGGGTTGAAGTGGGATTTTTGACAAGTGGAAAAGGGGTATATTAAAACAAAGGATGTTTACGGAGTGGAGGGCCGGGTGGAGCAGGGGGCCACTGCTCAGTTGCTTAGAGCCGGCATGAGATTCTGGATTAGAGCCAGACCCTCTGGAGAATAAACACTTGGAGTCACTTCAGATTCTGCTCTGATCCAGAACCATTTACCGATGGGAGGAAAGCTCAGAGATTACTTTTAAACTTCTGGGATTAAAAAGTGGATTTCTCCTGACTCTGTTTCCAGGCATTTATGTTCTGTAATGTTGATGTTGACTGCCGACTGGAGCTCGAGGGGAAATGTACTTTACTTCATGAACATTATTGAGAGGAGAGGAGAAAAAGAAGAGAGCAGCAGAGTCTCTGGTAAGTAGGCTGCTAATTTCACCAAGAGTTGTCCTGAGTTCAACCACACAAAACACACAAACGCCTGGCATGTGCCATTGCTCGCTAACATTAGCTTATAGCTAGTGTATGGTAAAGTAATCAGGCTGTTTGGGGCAGATAAACACTGCATGAGTAACACAAATAAACACAAATGTTCCAGCTGTCAAAATTGCTTAACTGTTGATAAAACAGCATTTAACAACCACCACTACTGAAGAAAATCTATCTATGGGACACACAGATGAGATAATGTTAAAAGTATTATTCACCTTAAATTTTGTCTTATTGGCCAACTTCCCTATACCTGAAGGAGCGGCAGCGACCAAATGAATCACACCGTAAACTTGAATAAACTGGTGGATTTCTGTGGTTTGAACATTGTTGGAAACATTTGGGATAATATACAATTGTTATATAAAAGTACACAACTCAACAAATTGTATAACAAAGGTCTAGTTGTTTTTTTTATTAGATTTTAATGAGAATGCTAAATTCTAAAACTACGACTTGAGGCAGAATCTATGCAGAGATATCCTAACAAAGAAGAAGAATAATCTTTATAAATCACAAACAATCATGCAGTGTATAACATAGTGAAACTGTTCTCTGCATTTAACCTATCCTGGGGGAGCAGCTAACATACGGCGCTTCAGGACCAACACCAGATTCAAGCCAATGCCTTGGTCAATGGTACCGACCTGAGAATTAGCCTAATGTGCATGTTTTCATGGTGGGGGAAACTGGAGAACCCAGAGGAGACCCACACAAGCATGGAGAAAACATGCATACTGAACACAATAAGGACCTGCCACAGCCAGGATTTAAACCCAGGACCTTCTTGTTGTGAGGCAATAGTGCAACCACTGTACCACCATGCTCCCCAACACAACCCAGAGCCCGACTTTTACCACTTTTACATCAAAAGTAGCATATGCAGTAGGGGTGTCACGATACACTCAGCTCACGGGGTCTTTTTTGAAATGGTCCATATGAAATGTTTTATCTAGTAATCATCTTGTAGTGAATGTCACGTAAGTTGTACTTTCTGACTGAGTATGAATTATCATACGCCGTAAAAGACACAAACAATATGTAAGCACTGTAAAAGGTTTTGCCACAAACTCAACTGACTGGCTTCTAACTGAACTCCTTTCCATAAATTGAAAGTAACAAATAAAAACAGCATAAATAACAAAAATAAATAGCACAAAGGGTTTTTTTTTTTGTCTTATTTTTTAAGTGCAAACCATAATCAAAGTAGTACTCTCTCAATACTTAAAGTACATACAGAGACTAACCAAATTTCTCTTCAAGCATGATACAGAGCTGAGAGCTGGCTACAACTACACTGCCCAGCCTGAGATATGGTCATGTTCTTTTTCAAGAATATAAGCATGTCTATGTTTTCTGGCAGCATTTGAGACCTTTGGGCACTAACCATGTCTCCAGCAGTTGAAAAGACAGGCTCACTTGGAACGGAGGTAGCATGGATGGAAAGGTATGCTATCTCTGTAGAGGTTCGGGACCACTGTGTGAGTAAAATGTGCACCTGATGGGATGGTGTACTTCGGTTCTAATGTGTGGAGGAGTCGCTGATTTTCCAGCACGGAAAATCGCCTCATATCAGCTGCAATGAAAACACTGATGTCTTCCGTCATTGCACTAGCACTCGACTATGGAAGTTGAGATGCAAAGGTATTTGTCAGCGTTGTCTGGCTGCTGCTCTGTCTGTTTTACACTGATACTGCAAGCTTTTCACCTCGACGAGATATATTGTCAAGTTTAATGATAATTCAGACACATATTGCAATTGCGATAAGATTTATGATTTGAATGTGAATGGTTATCACGTCTGGCAAGGAGCGAACGTTTTCGCCCGTGCCCGTTTGTTGGTTGGTTTGTCAGCAGGATTACACAAAAACTATAAAACGGCTTTCAATGAAACTTGGATGGAGGATGGGTCTCAGCCCAGAATGGACCCCATTAACTTTAGGTGTTTAAACCGGATAAAGGGACGGATAGTGGAATTTTTCCTCACTTTCTTTAACACTGTGAGATAGGGCGTTTTTCAACATTTTCGTTAATCCATCAGGGATTAATGCATGGATCTTGATGAAAAAAAATCAGGCAATTTTGGTGACTGGTATCTATTACCCCTTTTCCACTGGTCAAAAATCCCACTTAAACTCGCTAAGATCACCCCTAATATGCAGGTTTTTAAATACGGTAAGCCCGTTAAAAATAGCCGATTTCCCCTAACAACGAATTCATCTATGTGTGCTTTTTTCTTGTGTGTTGCGATGACGAATATGCCAGAAAAACAGGGAAAAGCATTTACAAGACAGCGTCCTTAACTTCAACGCGCGTGCCTGAAGAGGGTGTTGTACTTCCATCACAGCCAATAGGAGCTGGAGCTGCAGCAGTCTCACCATGGTCGGGTCACCGACAGTTGCAGTTTATCAACCCTCTGTCCATCCTTGACATCTCCCCACCTGTTCATTCAAAAAGACTAATCAAGCGTTCCCTCATCCTCTCGGACAACATCTGCCCTTGCACCCTCACTTTCACTGATGACACCAGTCATGAAAAGTTTGCATTAAGGTTTGGTTGGAAACAGCATAATGATGAAAGGCTTTGACACCACATGCTCCCTGCAGTCCCTCCAGCTGCCAGACACACGAAACAGGAACAATCAACACCCAACCCCCCTTCACCTTCTGACCTTTGGCACATTGACTGTGACAGAATTTGTGAGGTGAATCTTGTTTGTTTGAAGAACAGAACCGAAATTCTTCTATCATTGTTCTCTAGATGCCAGTAAGTAGTTTGATTTTTTTGTCTCTCTGCAGGTTTTCCAAACTGAAATGACAAATAGTCATCCTCATTTATCAGGTGCCTTTTTAATTTTTTTTCCAATCTGCAGTCACCGCGGGTCAAGCCTTTCAAAAGGTCAAATGTGCACACACCATAATGACGGCATTGATACACTGGACCAAAGGTCATTTTACAAGTCAAGACAGGTCTGGGTCCTGGTGTCTGACTTAATCCAGGTACAAGTACAGGAATGTGCTGCCTACTACTTGTGCTAATAAACATTCACTTCAGAAACTATGATTACATGAGCTCCACTTCAGTCGCAGAGACTCCACTTAAACATCCTTTCTAATTGCATTCCCTCATTGTCTGACATGAACCACAACTTCGGCTTAAGGAAGCAATGAAAAGCTTATACTTGTCACACTTGACCAATTTTCAGTAGCTGCAGTTGATAGTCATTTTAGAACTTGAAAACTAGGGATAATTTGATTTGGGTCCAACACATGACTTCCTCCTAGTGCAGGTATATTAGCTTTCTGCTGCTGTCTTAGATCTTTGTAGATGATGTTTGTTATAACAAAGTTGTCAGGATTAATTACATAAAATAAATCTGAACAATTAATCAAAAATATTAGCAAAATCGCAACATGCACAAAAAAGCCTGATCTTAGCTGAAGACTTGAAAAACACCCTATCTCACAATGTTAAAGAAACTGAGAAAAGAATTCTACTATCCGTCCCTTTATCCGGTTTAAGCACCAAAAGTTAATGGGGTCCATTCTGGGCTGAGACCCATCCTCCATCCAAGTTTCATGGAAAGCTGTTTTATAGTTTTTGTGTAATCCTGCTGATAAACCAACCAACAAATGAACAGACAAACGGGCACGGGCGAAAACATTCGCTCCTTGCCAGAGGTGATAACCATTCAAGCTCAAATTATAAATCTTATCGCAATTGCAATATGTGTCAGAATTACTATACAAAAGTGAAAAAGCTGAAAATTAGTTTTCATTTAAAAGAACAGACAATCACTCGAGTGTGCACAAGAACTAGCAGGCACAGTGTCTGAGCACATCCAAGTTTCCCCAATGCTACCGACAATCTGAAATAAATGAGCTATCATCATAATCATCATCATCATCATCATTGCGAGGGGATATTTCATCTCATTTCCTGGCTTATACTAAGCCCTCAATTCTGTTATGAGGCAATGGGAGCAGATGGCTGTGGTTTAAGAAGGCACTAAACTGTGAAAGGAGACCATCACCCAGGGGACACAAAAACACAGAGGTCACACGCTCTCACTGGCATCCCTCTGATGAACTGTCAGCTATGACATTTCTAACCAAGTACGTATAATAATACAATTAACATATAACAACATAATGAAATGTTGCACAAGTTACTGTGTTGAGAAAATAACAAGAACGCCTGTATCTGACCTTTGATCTTAGACACAGCAAACCTCTCCTGGTGATTTCTCATTGCTTATAGTAATTTGCCTTTATTTGCAATCTATGCAGTTAACTGTACATAAAAGTGGCATTTTTGACTGTAAAATTAAAAAGTAATGTTTTAATGGTAGAACAGTCATTTTTGACAGCAATACAGTATTCAACTCAGAGGAGTCTTGCAAATGAAAATATTTTTTAAGATGTAATAAAGTAATCTGAGGCATTGTCTTGTATTATGAACATGTATAAAGATCAATAATGCGCAATTATGTTTTTGTTATGTATGGACAAAAACAAATAGCTGGTCAACGAAATGAAATGCAAGACAGCTTTTTGAGTTTTTAGCCTTGTCTGGCTAATTAGGCACATATGAGATACAGAATTAAAGGAGCACTCTGTAGTTTTGGAAAAGAAAGATGTTCATTGACTGATTTTTTCTGTCTAAAAGAACTACATAAACAAATTCTGAAAAACTGGAAAAAAAACAAACTGACCTTAAAGACAACACAATTTCATACCGTTTTACATTGTTTATATGTGGCGGACCCTGCCACCTTTCTAGCTTGTGGGTGTTCTGGGACCTTATTTTCCTCTGAGAACAACTTGTTTATTCACTAATGGAAAAAAAACAAATATGTGTGTTTGTATTATTACCTCAATAATATTGTAAATATTACAATTCTGACTTTGAATTTCTTCTCCAAAACGACATAGTGACCTGACTGACCCGTTTATTAAACCAACCGAGGTCAACCTCATATATTCAATCATGTTGGCTTTTATAGCACCTGAATGTGGATTTTGATGTAGAATACAAGTGGTTTGATTGACAGAAAATGTCAAGTAAATCAAAGTATATTAGAGGGAAACTGCAGAGTTTCAAATATCCCCGACTCAAACTGGCACAGATCAGAGTGATGGCCCAGAGGTGAGATCACATTTGCTGCTTTCTAAGTTGTCGTGTTGTGCCTCTGTGTTAATTAACACTGACAATTTTGACGTATAATCAACATGAGCACGTTTTGAAAACTTTGTTTCATCACTTCGCATTTAAATACCGTTAAATGGCGGTCACACCTCCAAGAAAATAATGAAGATTGGTGCCTCGGAGCGACGACGCCTAGAGGATGTGTATTGGATAAGTTGGCGAACACGAGTAAAGTACGCAGGTATTTTAATGGGCTAACTTGAGGTTAGCTAACGTGGCTAATATAGATTTAATAAGCAAAAGCCTGAAATAAAAAGTGAGCACGAAGTTGAAAGTGAAAAGCTATTAACGTGACGAGCTCACGGATGTTACTATACACAAGACAGAAGCGCGCTCATTTAGAGGCAAACAAGTGGAAAAAGCATGAACAGTTGTGATTTTCACTGAGATAAATGAGAACAACAGGACTTGTGTCAGTGTTGGCGGTCTAACGTTACACAGCCCAGACTACCACTCACCTTGTCCTGTGTACAACTCTTCAGTCACTTCTCGACACGGCGAAGCTACTTTTCTCTGGTTTCATTGAGTACCCAGCTCGTCCTCAGCCGGTGCAGTGTAGGCACACAGGTTATTTTTCGAGGTTACGAGATCACAAATTCCGTTGTCGTTCAGTCCCGACTTGCAAATTTCCTCTCGGGCATCGAACTTTCTCCACTTTACACACCTACCCCGCTTCAGTTTAAGAAAACAAATCAGTGCAGGTATTCCATGCAGTAAAAAGTGAGGTTCGGTGTTGTTTCTGTCCTCTGCCTGGTTTCACTCTGCAGGTCTCTCCCCCCACATGTAGCCGGTGAGTGGCGGTGGGAATGGGAGTGAGTGGCTCTCCACAGGCGTAAAAAGGGGTTTGGCAAAGGGGGATATATCATGCTGCCTTAAAGTGCTCCTCGTATTTTCTGCAACCAAGATAGGCGGTAAAGTAGGCATTCAGTACTAAAATCTAATATGTTGCTCTCAGTTTTGGTTTAAAATTGATTTACATCAACAGATAAAGAGTTATACTCTACAATGAAACAGTGGTGCATTCAACATCATGATGCAAAGTGTAGTTACTATTTGTTACAGTCATGTCAAATAAATGCAGCGCTGTATACTCAATCACAGACTCATGGTTTCTGTTTTTTCAGTGGGTTATATTAGTTCTCAGTCCAGATGTGCCCACCAAACCAGAACAAGCACAACTCACCAAGTTTGGAAGGAAAATTATTTTTGCACCAAACTAAATCTCTCTCACATTGAACACACCTCTGGTGTAGATATTGAACTAGAATTACTATTCTCTGCCTAGTGTAGAGTAAATATGAGCAGAGCAAAATTTAAACTATATCCTAAACAGCAGCAGGTAAACACTGTGCAGAGGGCTCACCAGTGTTTTAGCGCTCATGTCACCAGTATATTATATAACTGATAGGTATGCAGGATCACTGGCTCAGGTTGGGAAACATGAGCATTTACAGTAATCATCACATATTTAGGCTTCTACTTTGATGTTGTTAATGTGTGATGTGATGTACTATTTCTCCCATATTTCCCCCAGTACATGAAGGCAACATTAGCTGCTGGAGAAATGACTGGTGCATGGTAGACCCCTTTTGGCCAACTGGGGACATGCATCCCATACAGCTGTCATGGTTTGGCCCCCAAAGTTTGTCACTTCACAGACCACCATCTAATGACACTGACATTTATTCAGAGAGATAAGGTTAAGGATTGCTTTTAAGTTCAAGGTTAATTTATTGGTCATTCTACAACACAGGGTTGTCTCTTTATGCTACACAGGAAAAGCTACTTCGAGGTGGCTGTGGCTCAGGGGTAGAGCCAGCGTCTTGTTATCGGAAAGTTGCTGGTTCGATTCCTCTGGTCTGCATGTCAAAGTGTCCTTGTGCAAGATACCGAACCCCAAACTGCTCCTGATGTACTGGTCTGCACCTTGCATGGCAGCCACCACCATCAGTGTATGTATGAATTTCTGTAAGTTGCTTTGGACAAAAGTATCTTCTAAATGTAATGCTCCCCTATAAAAGTTGACAAGGGGGTGAAAGCTATGATTTTTATTTAACATTAACATATTTCACTTGAAAAGACAACTAAGGATGCGCCTCTGAGCTCCATATACTGTTTAATAAGCTAATACAAGGAGATGTGATTTCCTTGCTACTTTCAAACAAGCACCAGCCTTTAATTATATTGTTATACAGGATGAAACAAGAATTCAATAATCATTAAGTTGGTATGTCTGAATTTGAAGCTGTGCTCTGTGATGTTGTCCAGGTTCCAGTCCTCATCTGCCCTCCATCCACTCTGAGACATCACATGCATATCAATGGAGACCACACAGAGATCACAAAACCCGCTGCACACATTTGTCATCTGTAAGGAGGCTCTTTCTGCCTCTGTATCTTTCTCTCCTCTTGTGAAAAGAAGCCTTTTATCTCCCCTCTCTTAATTCTGATGTAATGAGGACTGAAGCTAGATAAGCTTCACTCACTTCAACGATCACTCTGCCTCACCCACCTTCACTCCTTAAAAACCAAATCCCCACTGACAAGACCAGTGGGATCTTCTGCTCTTACAATAACGTATAATATCATAGTGATGATATCCATATATAAATACATTCAAATATGACATAAAGAAGTAAAATATAGTATTTATATGTACGGCATGAATTACTATTTGTTATGTTTATTATGTGATATTTTCACAATTTGTCAAAACTTAAATTATGTATGATAAAGCAGATGATGGCTTAGTATAGATAAGTCTTCACATCATAAAACTATAATTAGCTTCAAAAACAATAGGTGCTACTGCATATATCTCTGGAGTATTTGTCATTTCATGTAGCAAAGACAGAGCAGAAAGGCTACAGAAGTATATTAAAGAAACCAGATGTCAAGAAATTTCTATGTGTCTACAGTGTATCCACATACATACAGACAGATGAGAAATTATGGGGGAAAACACATTATAATATAAAGAAGATACAATGTTTGTCCTCTAAACTGGTTATATGTTTTGGCATGAACCTTTCAAGACAGTTTTACAGCTGTTTTGAAAAATAAAATGTGTGTTTTAGTTGTGAGATAAATCTTTGCCTTTTTTCAACCACTAGAGCAGTCTTTTCCTGAATTTGTTGTGGGGAATCTCATGTCTTAAACACACAGTATGTAATGTGTGCTAGTCAAAATAAATACATTTTTTAAAAAAAAATTGAAAATAAGACATGGCACAGAGCTGTTTGTCAGACTGGTAGGTGCTAACTACAAACAAAACTCATTATGTGTTGAAACTTGTATGTTGAAGTAAACATGTATGTAACACTGTGATCCTACCTCTCACTGAAGTTACTTAGTGACAGAGACAAGTGACAGAGACACCATTCACCCTGTTACAAGACACTGTACCATCAACATGACTCTGAAGCCGGTAGTTTAAGGTCAACACATTACATAATGTTGCTCTAAACAACCACCATTGCTGATGAAAATCTATCTGACATGACTCAGGCAGAAATGTTCACAGTCCAGGTCATTTTTTAAAGTTTTATTCATTTTATGTTTAATCCCGTTGCTGACCTCTTCCACTCTCTCATTCTCTCCTGGAAGTTTTGGCAGCAGGTGACCAAATGAAACGCACTTTACCCTGAGTAAAATAGAGTGCTGCAGGGATGATGTATTTTTCTAGACTAACGAAGTTAGCATCGTCCTGGTTCCCTCCACAACAGCCTATGGGATTTTTCAATTGGATTTTGGATTATTGCAGAAAAAAAGCTCTATGGCAAACACAAGTTTATGATATATGTTTTCAGCAATCTTCACAAATCAACACCTTTATGATTTTTGCATGCTAAAAGAAGCTCAGTGTGCACTACCTTGAGCACAAGTACAGTATGACATTGAGAGCTGCTGTGACTAAACACGTAAAAACACTTTGAGAAGAACAGCGATGCGCTCAAAGTCAAGCTAGCCAGGGCAGACATGCTAACGCTGGCTCTGACAAGCGACCGCAGGACGGTTTTTCACAAATGGAAGTTAACTTCACACCTACCTGTAACTTCATTAGTGCTGACTGGGAGATGCAGTCCAGTGTGCTGAGACGCGGGAACCAGAGATACAAAAATGCTAACTTAACTCCAGGGTTTAGGAATCATTCCTGCAGCACTTTATTACAGAAGTTTCTGGTTTGAACACTGTTGGAAACATTTTGGATAACAAAAGCACATGCAAAAGGCCAACTGATTTTAGACATTTTAATACAGATTATATCTTTACGTCTTTAGTTAGTTGTTGCTTGATTTTCCTAGACTGTGGAACTCTACTGGAGGGATGAACATCATTCTTCCAAAAGGCAGAAATCCCTTATATGATGATGGAGGAGGAGAGTGTTGTCTGACATGCCAGTTGAACATCACCCATTGGTGCTTAGTTACGTATGTTAACATCTGGTGATTGTGAAGGCCATATGATTCATATCTTTGTGTCTTCATCAAACCATTCCGTTAGCCCTCATGCTTCATGATATTGACACAACATATAGCAAGTTTATGAACGTTTTCATAATCCTGCTCTTACCTGCTGTTGGGTAGCTCTTTCTTGGGACATTCTCTTGATTTGATGTATTTTACATTTCTAGTTTGGTGTTCACCAGAGAACACAAATAGAGTAACAATACAATCGACAATTTCAATCAATAGAAATTCCCAAAAGTCTCATTGTCAGATATCAAAGGTGAAAGAAGTTAACACTAGTGGACACACTGTTTGACTAATTGAAAATTAGCTATTACTGCAACAGGGTTTAGCCACTATTAGCAACCTATATACAAAACACTGTATGTGGGTACCGCACTTTTTTAAAAGGTCGATAGTACCTTCATACCCAGGAATTATTGGGGATCTCTCGGTCTGTGTGGATCAGTGTGCATGTTTCTCAGCACAGGCCTGTATTCAAAGCAGGATGACAGAGAAATGAGTTTAAAGAGTGGAAAAGCAGAGTGTGAATGAGCATGCCTGTTTGTCAGGAGCAACACACTGTATTCATGTCCCTGTGAGAAACACTGAGCCATTCATCCCCAAAGTTCACACACACACACACACACACACACACACACACACACACACACACACACACACACACACACACACACACAGCTCTGGGTCTTGTTGTCTGATAACCAACTTGTCTTTAGAGAGAAGAGGGGGGCTGGGCGGCCTGGTTGGGATGGGGGAAGGAGGGTGGGAGGCAGGCTGGTAGGCGATGGATAGCTGGGGGAGGTGTTGGTAGGAGTGGGTCAGAGGGCAACCTCCCCCCTCCCAGTATGTCCCAGTATGTTCATTATAACATACACAAACACAGTGACAGGCTCTGCAGGCTCAGCTCAGATGTGCTTTAATACATAACACTCTCTCTTCTCTCACTTTGCTTCCATCACTGAAGGTTCATGGAGGATTTGAGGGGAAAACAATGCAACGCATACAAGCCATGACCTGGTATTTACATGTGAGTTTGTCATAGTTCTCTACAGCTGAAATTACACACTAAAACAGTGACTTTATGTACATTAATTACTTTTACATTCTTCCATCCAACTTTATAAAAATAAGTTCAATGTAAAGTGACAGTTTTTCTTTCATTTTGAGTCAATGTGAATGTACCGATTTACTTAGTCTGATTTAATTAAAGTAATGCAGACTTAATAGACATAATGTGTTTTTCAAGTGTGTATTATTCAGTATTATACAGAAAAGTAATGCACTTTGGCCCAGAATAGACCCTATTAACTTTTGGTGTGGATCAGGATAACAGGACAGCTCCAACAATTTTCTCTCGCCTTCTTCAACATTGTGAAATTGTGCGATCTTCAACATTTTTATTCATTTCTGAATGGTGGTTTAAATTATAGAGGAATACAGGGCTATCTAGTTTGATATTAGGTAAAGCTTGATTGATTTAAAGGGGACTGTTGGGCCTTGGCGGAGGTATGTGCTTGACTAAGTGCCATTCTAGTTTAATTGTGTGTTTATTTGACACTTGGAGAGGATATAAAGTAATGTCACTGACTTGGAAGTCACTGCAGTCCCTGATAAGCAAACCAACAGCAGTCAGCAGTTGCCATTCTCCATTAATTCACATGAAAAAAGTAATAAATAGTAAAACGGTATATTGATATATATATAACGGTATATTATATATTGAGGAGACTTCTTTCTGAGAAGGCAGACCTAAACTCCTGTAATTAAATGTAGTTGAGGTAATCTACAATAGACCTAGATTCCTCAGTCAAGTGGTGGAAGCAAAACCAGTGTTCTCCATAAAGAAACACCAACAGCTGTTAAGGAGATACCTATCAGAACAGCTGAGAGAAAACGTTTCTGAGAAAATGGCATCAGGAAAATCCTGGATCAACATCTGATGTCATTGTAAAACTTCTACAGTTACGATTTAATAGGTTGAATCAGGTATTGGACGACCAGTTGGCAACAGGGTATCTTCAAAAGTGTAAATGAAGTTTAGTGGAACCATCTGGTGACCTGGTGTGGACAGAACAACTTGAAGCTCAATGTTGTAAAGACAGTGGAGATGGTAGTGGAGCCCACCCGCTCCTCTCACCCTGTGTGACTCCCCAGTCAACCATCATCACTCAGGACACAAGTGACAGCTGACTCATATCAGGAGATACTTGTGTTATCACTATTGTTGTATTGAGAAAAAGTGGTGCTGAGCCATCCCTACTAATTATTGCTACATATGTGATACTGAAAGAATGCACTTGTGGCATTAGGTGTACAGAAAAGTAACAAGGCATATAAAAAAGGGAACCTTGTTGATGAGTTGTTTAACAGCTTTGCAAGGTACAAACATGACAACATTTAAAATAACTGCAAGAAAATGAATGACCCTGTTTGCACACTCAATCTTATGCAAATAACATATGAGATTATTTGCTTATTTACATTCTAATCATTTAAATCCAGTCTGAACAGAATATTTCACACTTGATTGTTTGGGGCCCCTGGTGGTGCTTAAATGCCCCTCTACATGTGACTCACATTTTGTTAAATGTGACCCAAGGAGTTACGCTCTGTACTTTATAAAAACCATGATTGGAGTATAATTTCATACAGTTTTATTAAAATTAAATCTATTGTTAGGAAGACAGACAGAAGCAGATGTTATTTAAGTATATTTTAATGCTAATGAATTTTATTTTTTATGAGGCATTGAAACTTGTTGTTTTTTTTAGAAGAAATGAGATAAGACGGGCAGGTAGGTGCATGGAATCAGAGGGGTAAAGAGAGATTAGGATGTGTGGAGAGAGTGTAAGGGTAATACTGGGTAGGGGTTAATGCGTTGGGTTAGGGTTAGGTGGGTGGGGTTAGGGTCAGGGTCAGGGTTGAAGGATGGATGCTGTCCAGCCTGTGTTGGACAAGCTGCTCCTTCCTCCACTTTACTGTCGCTGTGGCTGCTTTTGCTCTTGTGAGCCCAGCTCCAGATGTTCTGTTTCTTCTCCTCTTTCTCCTTTCTCTCCTCCTCTACACTGCAGCCTCCTCCTCCTCACTGCTGCATTGTTGCTTCTTTTTGCCCCTTCTTTTTTAACGTCAGAAGGCTAATTCTGATACAGGCTGTTAGAATTTAAAGAGACTGTATTCCAGAGAAACATTTTAAGGTGGAGCAGCGTACCTGAAGTTTAATGTTTTGAATAATGTGCAGCTTTAGCTCCTCCTCTGCTTTGCTGGCCTGAATTATTACAGCATCTCCTTTTCCAGTCACAGCTTCTCTGTCTCCTTCTGCCTCCTCTCCCAGCTCTCCTCCCTCTCAGACTGCTCCTTGTTGAACTTCTCCTCCAGAGCATTGCAGTTGTTGATGCTCTGGTCCAGTTCAGTCTGTTGAGTCTGAGCTTGGATGAAATGATGAGAGGCTTCATTGTGTGAGCCTTAATTTCATCTCTGATGCTGCTGATCACTTTGTCTCTTTCAGTGATCTGGTCTTGTAGCTTGCTCACCTTCCTTTAACACTCAGCTTGCATTTGCCCCAACTCGGTGTTGCACACTGACGTGACTGTTTCAGTTCGTTCCCAAAGGTGGCCCTTACCTTGCCACATTCTTTGGCTAGATAGCGTGGACTCTCTCTGTCTTCTCCTTCTGTGCATGGAGACTTTCTTGAAGCAAAGAGATTTCCTTTTTGTTCTCTTTGATAGTTTCTTCTCTCTGGCCTGCTTCTCTGGCCTTTTAAGCCTCTTCCAACCTTTGTATTTGCTGTCGGGCCATGTGCAGCTTTCTCCCCAGTTTACTCTGTAAGCATTTATTTTCATTCAACAGCTTTTTATTTTCTTCCTTCAGGGCAGCGTCTTTAGAAGACAGCTTCAGATTGTCTTCTACGGTTGAGAGAAGAGCTTGTGTGAGCGAGTGCACATCTGAGCAGGTGGAGCGTACTGACATTATGGGTAGTGTTGGCAGTTTGCACTCTACCAGATGCCTGAAAGACATATATATATACATTTTTAGTTAAAATCAGTCCTGTCCTCAGTGGTGGAAAAAGACCTTTTACTTAAGTAGAAGTACAACACCACAATCAACAAATAATCTGTTGTGTGTGAAAATTCTGACTAGATTGAAGTAAATTTATGGAAGTATTTTCAGCAACAGAAGTATAGTATTTATTCAGAATGGTTCCTATTAGGGTTGGAAAATTTGATCATAAGCTTGGGTAATTGACATTTTAATAATTATTTTTAGTAATAATTTATGATTGCGTTGTTTAGTCTCTATTACTGCATCATATTTTAAAAGTTGATTACATGTTTGGTTTGAAAAATCTGAATCTGCAAACTTGAACCCTCTAATAAATGTAGTGGAGTAAAAAGAACCACATTTCCTCTTCAAATACAGTGGAGTATGTGCAAAAGTAGCATGTAATTGTACCAAAGTACAGTACTTCAGGAAATGTACCTGGTTAATATTGGATAGTCTAACAGAAAGTTGCTGCAATCATTTGGTCAGTCCCTTATGTATTGTATTCTAAATAAAATATATATCAGTATTTCTCACTGTATCTTTACTTTTTATAAGCTGAAGTATTTTGTTGGCTGTCCTTTGTTCAGTTCAGTGCTTAATGAAGTATTGGCCGTATTATAGAACAGTATTCTTGTTTGATTGAGAAAATCTTACCCTGGGTCTCAAGTTAGATCTTCTTTCCATGATGACTGGACGAAAAGACTGTGAAGGACTTCAGGATGTAATCACTTGTAATGAACTGTGGTTGACAGCTTTCGAGTTGACTGTAGTTGAGTAAATAATGTGAGCTGGTGTCGACCAGTTGAAATTCTGAGTGAAACTATGCTAGTTTGTTGGTTTGATGAGACAGTTCCAGAATGTTTCATTATGATGATGTCATGATGAAACCAAGGAATTAGAGTTCTGATAAAGAACTGATGATGATGATGATGAGGACAGTAATTGAAAGTTTAATTTACTTTCTGTAAACAGAAAAATAGCTCTGCACCAATCATTTATAAGTTACAGTATAACTAATGTCCAGATAGCATGTTAATCCTACTTCAGCTGTTTTAGTTCTGTTTAAAAAATACTTACACTGGTATAAAATACAAAATGAGATGCAGTCTATTTTCGGTGTCAAACAAAAGAAGTTTCAATAAAAACCTTTATCAAGAAGGAGACTGGCATTCAATGTCTGACATTAGGAAATATGAGGATATAATAATTTTTATTTCTCCATGTATATGAATAGTTTTTTCAAGAACAAATTCCTCTTAATGCGTGCCCAGATGTTTACAGACTCTACCATTTCTCAGCTCTCCAGTGAGGTTCATAAAGATTGCAGATAACTTGCCATCTCCACAAATTAAACAGTTTAAAGCTGTATTGTGTAAATAAAGAATGTGTCTAGTGTCAAGTGAGGATGTGAATCCATCCTGAGGAACCACATCACCTGCTGCCTCTGTCAGGTTGTAATTTTAGGAGGTTGTTATTTTCATATAACCTGAAAGATCATTTAATGTGTACTTCCCAATGTCTTCCTAACTGCAGCTGGCCTCATAAACAAGGCCCAGGACCCCCCACTGGCAAAAACAATTATTGCCCCCTCCAGACACATTACATGACAGTGTACAGTGTCCACATCTGTCTCACAGCATAACATTAATGCAAATTTTTTGGTTTATTATCTCTGCGTATTGCAGGTACAGTCTTTATACATTCATAAAGTGAACTTTTGCATTGGTTGTCTTCCTCATTTCAAACACTGTACAGCTTTTTAAAACATTTTAAAACATTATTTTGACACATTATTGATAGATTTTTTATTTTGTATCCCTTTTTTTTATTATTCATATTCATGATTCTTGGATTTTGTTGTACTTTCTTTACTTTTCCCGTACTACGTTTATTGTTATGCACTGAAATACCAAGGCAAATTCCTTGTATGTGTAAACCTATGAACCTTAAACTGAATCGGTTTCTGGAAAGTTAAGCCACTGGGCACGGTAGAACTGATTAGTCTTTGGTGAGGCTCCGGACCCACTACTGCCACTGTGTGGCTATTTGTAAAATACTCCTAAAGCATGAGATTAGGGCTGCACAATATATCATTTCAGCATTGACATCGCAACATGTACACATGCTATAGTTACATCGCAGGTTGTGCAATGTTGACGGAGGCAAATTAACTCAGACACATCCTGCTGCTTGATACAAAAAGAAAATAATGAATGAAATGACACAGTTCTGATGTTATGAATAATCTGTAAGAGAAGATATGATATTACTATATCTGATATTACAAAATCTGGTCAGATATTAAAGATAATGATCAATTTATCAAACAAAGCAGGGCCTACTTTGGTTGTTTGATAAAAATGCACTCATTTACCAAATCACCCCTATCATTCTACAGTGATTTTTAATGTCCAAACAGAGATATTAAATTTATCTATTCAAAATTCCTGTATTTTTTCATGCCATAATAAATATCACAGAAAACCAAAATATTGCTATGTCTGTTTTCGTAGATGCAAAAGTATAAATAATTTTCCTGGATTCCTTTGCTAAAGACTGAACAGATTTCCCACAATATCTTTAATGTTTTGCAGAACAAATTCTATTTCATCCAATCTTTCCCAAATTAGAAACATAGCATGTAAGGTTACTGGTTTGTACGGAAGCCCGAAAGGGCCATGCATTCATACATTTTATTTCCTCCGTTTTCCTGTGATAACGAGTTAATTTCATTTGTTTTCTCGAGATCTCGAGTTATTATCTCGAAATAACAACTGCCGTTTTCCCGAGATAACGGGATAATTTTCTCGAGATCTCGAGACAACGAAACTTTGTTTTCCCAAGATAACGATATAATTAATTCGAGATCTTGAGAAAACAAAACGATAGTGTATTAAATCATTGCAGGAAACATCATTCAGTGTAGCAATGTCAGAGGAGCAGGAGCATATCGATCACCCTGTCACAAATCTTTTCAATCAAGGCCTGAGCAGGCTGAAATAGCATTATGCCTTGCTATTACAGATAATATACACATTAGTGTGCGTAATCTAAAAAGACGGTTAGCAAGGCTTCAGCTATATCGGCGGCGCAATCTAAGTGAGCCTGAAGTCGTCGTTAACTACATAGCTGACCAGCTACGAGGTCCCGGGCATCTCCATAATCTCAGGCCTATCATATCACAGTCGTTATCTCGAGATCTCGAATTAATTGTATCATTATCTCGGGAAAACAACGTTTCATTATCTTGAGATCTCGAGAAAATTATCCCGTTATCTCGGGAAAATGGCAGTTGTTATTTCGAGATAATAAGTTGAGATCTCGAGAAAACAAATGAAATTAACTCGTTATCACGGGAAAACGGAGGAAATAAAATGTATGAATGCATGGCCCTTTAGGGCTTCCATAGGTTTGTCTGTTGATAGCCCATATTATTTTTTCAAGGAAGTCAAAGTTCTCTGGCTACGTTTAATTCAGCAAAGTTCTGTAAAATGAAATAAAATAATGTGATGGGTGATTTTCATCTGGCAAAACTTTGCTGAATAAAAGTCTCATATTGTCATTGTCAACTGAAAACCACTTGTTGTTTTGTAATTCTATGAAAAAACTGGAGGAGGGAGTGCTCGTTATGAGTGGAGACAATTCTTCTATTTGTTAAGCCATTCAAACCATTTACAAAATCATTGAGTTATCTGAAAACATGCATCAGTTTATACACTGTTTATACATACACACACACACACACACACACACACACACACACACATATATACATATATATATATATATATATATATATATATATATATATATATATATACATATCCATGTTGAAAATGGGTTTGGCTGATGATGTGTGAGGTAGTAGTTAAGCGATAGGCTCACATTTTTTCAGTCAGTGTGAACACGGAATGTTAACAGCCAGACCCTGTGAAACCTGTTTCAGTTGTAAGACTGTGAGCCTCACTGTTCCTTTAGCCTGACATCATCCGTTTGGTCCAGTAGATGGCGACGCAGAGCTTCCAATAAGACCCTCCGTAAGCGTGTTAAAATCAAATCACATCTCAGCTTCTGCTATGCTCCCACATTCTTGAACACAGCTGATTTTTTGTCTTTATCCCCAGCAAAAGCGACACCAACAGCTGCTTTTTGTCTTGATAAATAGAGCTAGTGTGATGTCACACTGGAAAAGGAGGAGACGGAGCCGAAAAGCTAGTCTTAAAAACAAAGTCATACCTATAATGTCACGGAACAACTGAATATGAAGTACTGCGTGTTGAATATCTAACGCAGGAAAAGAGTCGTTACTCTTTTTTACGACGGACACGCGCAAAAGAACATCGTACGTGCGCGCTTCCGTAGAGCAGTTACAAAGATGGCGGCCACCGGCGGAACAGGTAAGCCGACAGTTCAGACAGTACCTTTTTGTTGATTTTGCTAATGTTGTACAATGTTCAACATACTATATTAGCTGCCCAATAGTCTTACAATTCCTACGAGCAACGCTGTACTGGAGTTTGAGCTCTAACAGGATTTTGTGTAACAGAAAATGTTGTCGTTCCGCTGCTAGCTAGCTCAATGGCTAGCCAAGCTGGCCCACAGCCTTTGAGCAACACTCGGCCATCCGCAACTACCTTGATGTAGCTACCATTATGAAGCTTGCTGGACAGTTAAAAGGCTACAAAATGGTACATAAGTGCACACCACATATCACACTTGTCTGGCGTGTCAGTGGATTACTTTGTTCGTAAAGCAGTGACGCCCGTGACTAGCTTGATGGTCGATAAGTTGTTTGTTGAGATAACGTTAGCTTGCAGCACAGCCCTGTTCACTAACTGGAGAATCATTGTGTTCCGGAAGAAATGCTACAAAGAAACGACAAATAAAAACCTCAACCCAAGTGAATGTACTCACTCGGTGTTTGGAGACTTAAAAACAGTCTCACTGCGAATTCAATCTTAATATATTCCATTAACGGTATGTTTGACATGTTATAGTTGTGTAGCAAGGCAACTCCTCCTTTTGTTTTTAAAGAGTGAAACATATTAACATATTTCTGTGCACCTGCCTAAACATCTTTAAACCAAACAGGGCAGAAAATCTCCCTTCGATTACGCTGGAGGATGTAATTAGTAAAACAAAAAAACCTGCTTTAAGTTTTAATTATAAGCCAGGTTTTTAATTATAAGCCAGGCAGTATGGGTCATTCCGTGCTTACTTATCCAGAGGTTTTCCGAGTTCATATCATGGTTTTTCTTGGAAATACATGGGACCTGGCTAAAATCTGTATCTGTGCTCCTGCTATATATCTTTTTTCATAATTTCTGTGAGTCTTTGTGTGTGTATTCTCAGCTTCACCAACTGCCAAGAAACCCTAACAAAAATGTGCAACAATTCAGTTATTAACAATGAAATTATTTTTTAACGAAGAATCTTTTTTAAAAAAATCACATCTTCACTAGTTTTCACTTTCTTTCAACCAAATGTTAGTTCTGTGTAGTATTTGTGCAGTTCTATCACATGTAGAAGTTACTGTTTTTGCATAGATATCAGTACAGATCTCAGTAAATATACACACTCACTAAACACTTCTTAGGTTATTTTGACTGTTTATTTTCCCAAGAAAGATAATTTTAATTTCATTTGAAGTTGTGAAGTTATTTGTTTTGTTGGTATGGAATGCCTCATATATCACATCCAGACATTTTTGACCTGGGAATTAATGTAAACAAGTTTAGGTGGATGAAATGGCCAAAATCATCCTCCCTGGTATATGTAATTTTATATCACAATTTAGGTCGGAGCAGACTGATACTGGATTTTTGGGGACAGTATAAGATTTTATTGCCATCTGATCATGTTGAAAAATGTCTGATCATGTTTGACTTGAAACAAATACTCTTAATCTCAATGCCATGCAGTCCTATATTGGCCAATGGATCTATTTTTAAACCCTGTCTTTCCACTCATTGACCTTTAAAAATATATGATCAGGTTTGAAATTGTAAGTTATTTTTGAGGCATGTTTTTTTTGCATACACTTTTCTGTAGGTTAACTGAATATGATATGACTGAATTTCCTCCCAGGTGTGATCAGACAGAAGTGATTTAACTATTTAACTTAACTTTCTTTTTTCTGTGTGTGCGTGAAGTCGTTGTTCCCCGCAACTTTCGACTGCTGGAGGAACTGGAGGATGGCCAGAAGGGAGGCGGAGACGGTATAGTAAGCTGGGGCCTTGTAGATGATGAAGACATGACGCTAACTAACTGGAATGGCATGATCTTTGGCCCCCCCAAGGTGAGCCACCCCCTGGGCCTCCAACACTATCACATAGCATGCTGTTCTTCTCTTCAGTTGGCCGATAGACTTTCACCATTGCGTTGGATTGAACATTTGGTACATGATGGGCACATGTTGCTTTTGCTGACCTAAATCAACAGCTTGTCTTATAAGAAAAGAAAACACCAGCGCACAGGAAACAGACAAACACAGTATCCCAACTGCGTGGAAATTCAACATATGAGGAGTGCATGTTAATAAAATGTGTGTATCGTCCAATCAAAACACACACCCAATACTCGTATTACTACAGATAATGGCAAAAAACTATTCTTAGCTCTGCAAGGCAAGGCACGTTTATTTGTATAGCACAATTCAGACACAAGGCAACTCAAAGTGCTTTACAGAGGCATAAAAATTACATTAAAAGAAATTAAAATTTTCATTTAAAATACATTAAAAACAAACAGGAAGACATCAAGAAACAACACATTAAAACAAGTTAAGAAATAGGAAGGTAGACTTAAATAGAATAGGTTTAAAAGAGACAAGACAAGAAAATAAAAGTCACAGTGCAGTTCAAAGTCTTGAAATTGCTTCGGTGAAGGCAGTGGCAAACAGAAAGGTCTTCAGCCTTGATTTAAAAGAGGTGAGAATTGGAGCAGACCTGCAGTTTTCTGGGAGTTTGTTCCAGATATGCGGTGCATAATAACTGAACGCTGCTTCTCCATGTTTAGTTTTGACTCTGGGGACTGAAAGCATAACTTTCAGATGAATGAATACACTCAACACGAGCTGGATGTGTCCGAGTTTGTGTAGAATTTGTTACAGTGTGTTAGGAGCTCTGAGGTGGAAGAGCCACCATTGTGGGTGTTTCTGTTCCCCTTGGTGGCTTTATGATGGTTCTCTCTACCCTCTAGAGAGTTATGATGATGTAGTACTTCCTTGTGTGGTTTAGAGGCAAAGAAAAGTGCTTGCATGTACCAGTTAGCTTGCAGTTTTGCAATACCAAAAGTGGCAGTCTTGTTCGTTCATCACTGTGGTATAGATGCAGTTTATCTGCCTGGGGAGATTTTGTGAAAATAAACTTGTTTATTTCTGTGGTCATTTTGTGCCATGACTGTAATGTAAAAGATGAATATTAAAACACAGTTGTCTGACGTTTCTGCTTTGCTTTATTCTGTGACACAACAGATTTTGTGTCTCGACACAATTAGGTCTCCAACAGAATGCTAGTGAAAGTGTCAGTGAGTTATAAAAGCATCAACAATGCTGTTTAGATGAATTAGATGTGTACACTTTGAAATAACATCATGAAAAAAGACAAATTGTATGCAAGTGTGATCCAGGGCTTTTTTTTTTTACCAAGGACCCAATGTGATAGCATATACAGATGTTGGTAGATGTGGTTGCAACAGTTGCAACTTAGGGTGTGAGTCCCCATGGTGACGAGAGCCCCTGTGGCTGTTTCCGAAAGCCTAGCATTTTATATTCAGTGCGCTCAGCTTTTTCTGTGCAGCTGCCTTCAAACACTAGTTAAAATCAGCCTTCCTATTCAAACTGGTGCTGCAGTGGTTAGTGTTACCTGCCACAACCTTCCAAGATCAATAATGCACTGACAACTCAATCAACAAATGTGGTTATTTAATGGCCACCACATACCATCACATTTCCTTGACTCTTACACTGTGTGCTAACCTGTCATCTTCTTTAATTTTAGACTGTCTATGAGGGCAGGATATACAGTCTGAAAATAGAATGTGGAGCCAGATACCCAGAACAGCCCCCTCTTGTCCGCTTCGTGAACAAGATCAACTTGTCCTGCGTACACAGTTCAAGTGGTGTGGTGAGTATCTAAATTTCAGTTGCATCCATTCTGGCTTGTTTGAGGTGCATTCTGAGCTAAATCATACATTTAAAGTATTTACTGCACTGAATTAGACCAATGCAATCTATGCATAATTAACTGAAAACTACCATCCTCCCAGAAGGAGAAGGAGCTGCTGCTGCTGCCTGTTCAATTTAAGACCTAAACTATACGTTAGTCTCAGTGGTAGCTTTTAGTAGTAAGTTGTTGGACAGTTGTTGAGTCACTGCAAGCAGTAGTCACCAGGTTCCATATCACTGCTACATTAGTCATTTTCTTCAGCTTTATGGTTTATGTGGCCTGTGTACTCCACAGACCTAATTTTAGGTAGAATGTATTATTTTCTATAGAAACATTTAACAAGGTTTGGTATTGGTGAACCTCCTGCCATATAGAATGGCTTTGACCTCAGGCATTTAGTTTGAAAGGTTAACAGATCCTGCAGTTTGTACATGTAAACAGTTACCAGATGGTAATATTTGTTACAGACTAACCCACTGAATGAAATACCAAACTTATCAAAATCAAAGAACTTCGTCACATTGAACTTCTGTTGCTCTCCTGTAAACCACAGTGCCATAAAGCAGTCCTATGTCGACATTTGCCACATCATCTACAATAGTGTGAAGTGAAAGTGAAAGCTACCAGTGTTGGGAATCCCAACGTATTGGACTAAGATTCACAGGCACTGTTTACTGTATTTAGAACACCTGGTGAATAGTTCTGAAAATTCCTTGTGAGGAGTTTCCTTTTAAAATGCTGTCACAAAGTTGCTCAGAGCAACTTTTCATGAGCAAGTGAAAGAACTCCTACGCCAAGAGAAGGGGTGGAGTTGACTCTGTTGCTATTTAAGGACCTCATGTTTCATGAATGAACATACTCGTCTATACTGACTGGTGACAGGTTACTGGTCTGTGTTATTGAATATTAAATAAATGACATAATACAGTAGCACCATAAAATTAAATGGATGAAACAAAGTACAATATTTACCTGTTTTTTGTTTTTTTCCTCCAGTCAACCAAACATCATTCATCCTTTGATTGGGTAATTCCACATATCATGCAAATCTGACCGGGTAATCCTGCTATTGCCACAAAATTAATATTTAATGTATACTTAATGAATTGTCACATAATTGGAGTCCGAAGAGAGTGAAGAGTTGTGTAAACTCATTGTCTTTGGTGTTATTGGATTTGCTTCAGATTAGGGATGCAAATTTTAAGCGGTTTCTTTAATTGATAGTCGGCTGTCTTAAATAGATTAATCTGTTTTAAGGAATTTCTCTTAACCTGACCAGTTTGCATTTCAGTCCCTAAAAATAATTTTTACATTTCTGTGTCTTTTGATTGACAAAGCTCTTAAAAGAATTTAATTTCACTCTCTCACTGCATTCCACATATTTATTCTTACCGACAGGCTACACAATAGGTTTCTTATTGAGGCCATAATAATAAGATCTTCCTCCCCCCTCTCCTCCTTCTCTACTTTCAGGTGGACATAAAGTCAATGGGAGCATTGTCCAGGTGGAAAAACTCCTACAACATCAAGACGGTGCTGCAGGAGCTTAGACTGCACATGACGCTGAAAGAGAACAACAAGCTTTCTCAGCCACCTGAAGGCCAGGTGTACAGCAACTGAGGCCCTGCTGCGGTCCCTCCCTGTCATACACACACACACACACACGCACACAGACACACACACACACACACACACACACACACACACACACACACACACACACACATAGCATCTTAGACAATTAACACTGACTTCAAACGACACGAGCATCAAGTGATCCAAGACTCTCGACTCCCTCTTCCTTCTTTGGGAGCCTCCCATTGGACAGAGGGAGGGATGCGCAGGTGAACCTGACCTCCTCACTCAGTGCCCAGTCATCCATTAAAGTTCACGGTGCAGACCACACATTACAAAACAAGAATACTGTACATATTACTAATGTTATTTTTTATTATCTTTGTGTTCTACATCCAGATTGTAAAATAACAAATGACCTGATTAAGTGTACCAATTGTGTGTGTGTGTGTGTGCGTGTGTGTGTGTGCGCGTGTGTGTGTGCGCTGGATTCTTTCCAGGAGGTGACAGTCCCTGTGTATGGGTATTGTGGCGAGGGATTTGGATCAACTTACTACACAGCAAAACAAATATACTTCTCTAACCCCGACTGAAATGTTAAATGTTTGGATTGTTTTGACATCCTGCAGTTTGCTGAAACACATTCCCCTGACAAAGAAAAAGAAAAGTACCTCAAACAATGCTTTGCTTGGTCTCACAGGGCCACGTTAGTCCCAAATTCCCCAGCTTCCACAATCCCGATGATGTGAATTTGACGGGCCTTCCTTAAACGAGTGCATGTCCGGTACATGGGAATATACTGCTACTAGACATTCAGCGACATATGTATCAACGGGACACTACTGGCTCATCACTCATGTTCTCAGACTTGTCTTCTGTGTGCCATATGGTTCATAGCGCTTTGTGATAGTGATTGATTATGAGCAGCCAGTTGGAGGGGGTGGGGGGCTACAGGTCCTTGTGCTTTCTCTCTTCAGAGAACATAGTTTGTGCGCTTGGCACCTTTTCAGGATCACCACTGTACTGTGGCCTGTGCAGAGCAGGAGGAGCTGTGATTTATTTTGTTTGCTGTTTTTGGGTCCTTTTTTTGGTTCTTTAGTCTCTGGGCTTACCTGTGTATACTCCGCGGAGTCATCTCTTCTCTCATACAGTGAATGCCCACTGAATGCAATGTACGGCTTTGGATGTTTATTTTATAACAGGGGTTGAATCTAATCAGGGTGATGGTGACCTGTTGCATGGTTTTATTTGAATTAAACGTTATTACTTTTGCACGTCTATGTGTCATGATTTTGAGGTAAACTTCACATCTGATTACAGTGGACAATACAACTTTACCTGAAGACAGTCATGGATGAACCCAAAAGTAATTCTTGATGATTGAATGATTTTTTTTTATCACATAATTACTAGGTAATGATATCACTTATGATATAATTACTTGGTAAGTCATTTATATATTAGAAACACCACATATGTATTACCTTGTTTTTTGACTGTTGGTCAGTGACTGTAAAAATGGATTTCATTGAGAATGAACATTCTTAGTATAGACTTACGAAGTGGTTCTTAAAAGTCAGTGAGCGTTCTTTAAAAACTAATTGAGGTCAGATTTAATTCATTCAATTATAATAGGTTTCACTGTATGTTCCCCCTGCTTTTAGTATAATGTGGCTACCTTTCCTGGTTAGCCATTTCAATGTTTTGGTGGCTCTTGAAAAATTAAGCAAATGTAGTCATAAGCCAACATAAGTAGCCCCACTTTTAAATTCTAGAAGAGTTTTACTTGTATTAAAAAACTTTTGAACATCTTTTCCTTGACTAAATGAGACTGCTGAAGCCTCTTAACTTTTAAATGTTCTACAAGGAACCTTTGATACTGATCCCTCTATATGATCTACATAATGTCATCAGCAATTTCTGTGTAGCTATTATAGCTGTTCTCAATGCCCATCATGGAGTTAGTCATAAAATGAAAACTATATTTATGGTGGAGTACTAAGGATGAATTGAAGGGCCTCAGCCTGGGGAAAGAAGCTGCTCTGTAGTGTGGTGGTACGGCACTTAAACAAAGTTGACTTCTTTTCACCATCATCATATCACACTTGCTATTACTACTATTAATCTTAAGTGTATAGTATAGTATATTTCCTCATCGCTTTACTTTCAAGAGAAATGCACATGCTAGCCAAATCAAGATCTTCACAACAGGACGTGGTGGTGCCCATACTGCCTTTGTCCACGGGGGCCGCCAGAATCAACTAAAGGGGACTTAAACAATTTTGTATTGTACTTACAAACAACTGGTAGACCTAACAGACATAATTAAAATAGATTTGTCAAATTGAAGCATCAGCCTGAGATTTCCCTGACTTTTTTATTTTTTATTATGGGTCAAACACTGGATCCTACATTTCCTATAATGTAACCATTAGCTTAATAGACTCCCCCTGCCAGGTAAAAGCTGACGTCCTTCAAACTCTGTGCCACCTGGCATGTAATGCTGGCTTTTGATTGTGGTGGGTTATTGTACATGATAGACTACATTATACTGATTGTGCTGCTCAAGACAAGTTAACTGACTTAATAGTTGTGTAAAATCAGATTGTTTCCTACCAACCTTCAACGCTGCAGGGCTAAGTATTTGCTGCTTAAAAGCACTTTTCAGTGATAACATGACATGGGAAATTATAATTATTTTAATATTTTATACACAGAATGAGAAAAAACCTTAGTGCCCATGATACTAACATGCTCTTAGTTTGTCTACATAAACAGATAGTATTGTGTTGGGAAACCCAAACCATATCACAAAGTGGTAACTGTTCATTTCTTAACTGGGCAATACTGTTAGCAACAATCCCACATACTGTCTTGGTCATCTTCTGTATCAAGCCTGTAACAATTCTATCTAGCACCTGGCAGAACAATACAGTCTCATCCATCACATGTGTAGAGGCATCAATGGTAAAAGTAAGCTGTGGAGCTTACTGTCGCTCGAGTCCAGTGCGGCCAGCATGCAGCACTTCTCGTCTGTCTTACTGGGCTGACAGCAAGATGCTTCTCTAAGCAAAACCAGACGCAGCATCCCCATTCAACAGCTGTTGTTGCTTCTATTTGCATCTTTTCTGCTGCAGGGAAACAGGACAAAGAGTGGCACGTGATGCGAGCTCAGGGGAGAAAGGATTGGTGAATCAATCACAGCGGGTGATACAGCTGGGTGCCCTTCAGTCCCTTATATACCATACGCAGAGGCTCTTAAGGACTTCTAGGGGGAAACAATCAGCTAGATGCAATGCTTTATATAACTAAAACTCATAAGTATCCTAAAACTTTATGTGACTGAGCCACCGAGGGAAATGCCTCTCCGGGACGTTCACAGGGAGAATAAACAGTACACAAGCTCAGTAAGAATGAGAGCATAGACATGAGCTTCCAGTTCCAAAAAAGAATATTTATTAAAGTTTTAGTAGCCAGAATTTTTTAAAAATTGCAATTAACCAATTTTAAAAAATGGAGTCATTTTTAAACAAAATATACCTCATTAAAATACCATTAGACAGAAAACACTGTAAATATTTTTGGGCTGTTTCAACTTATAAGTCTAAGTTCAATTGCTGCATTAAATATTTGAGTTAATTTAGATTGAAAAAATTGAGTTTGTTTAAAACCTTCTTTGAAGTTTTCTTTTTTTGCGAAACAATTTAAAGTTAACTGAACTTGAAAATACATCTTCAGTTAACTTAAGATATTAAGTTGAATCAGAATCAGAATCAGAATCAGAATTCCTTTATTTGTCCCGCAAATGGGGAAATTTCTTAGTCACAGCAGCCAAAGGACAGTATCACACTTAAACAATAATAAAAAGTAAAAACTAAACAATATAATAAGAGATAAGAGATAAGAAATAGAATTTAACTCGTATATACATAGTATTTACAATATACAACTGTTCAGTGATACTGAAAATCAGCACTATTAAATTTGATTTCCTTACATTTGAAGAGTGCTTTGAAGAGTCAATTCTTCATTTCACACACGAAACAGCAGCAGCTGCTCATATTAGGGCTACTTTTTTCCAGCATCTGTACAAAGATATTATGTTAACCAACTCATGATGATTTGATAAAAAGTGTAAAAAATTTGATCAAGTAAAGACTTCAATACCAACCTTTATTGTGGTTGGCATGTCAGTTTTTGCCAAAAGACTTTAAGTTAAAAGAACTAATGTTTGTAAGTTCAGAAGTGGTCTGAAAATAAAAAAAAACTATAAACATTCAGTCGAATCAACTTGAAACGAATAAAACTTGTACATGTATGTTAAGATAATTAGAAAAGATAAGTTGATTTCACTAAATTATCTAATGACTTTTTACAGTGTACAGGGGAGGGTGCCAGGCAAGCAGGTGGGAGAGGGAGGGGAACGCAAATGCTACCTCTAGCTAGCTGTGGTCTGACTGCAAACAGCACCTTAGACAGAAGAATTTACCTCCACAGCAATAATGACGTAAAGACGGGCGAGACAAAACTGCCACGAAGCAGTGCGAAGCTCCTTTTACGGGGGCTGCTAACTCTGATAATAAACAAGCGTCACCTGTCCTGATTCAGCTTGATTATAAAGGTGGAGCAAAACCTGCGAGAGCAAACCCCACCCATTACATTTATATGAAATGATCTTTTCACCATTTTTTGTCAGAATGTGACATGGCGGCTGACGGGGAGTGTCATAAAAGTGAACATTGTCAGGGTTCCACATCCTGTCCTTCAAACAGCCCTAATGTCAACTAGACAGCTTGGTCAGTGTATGGGGGACGGGTAAAATAAACGGACTAGTCCTCAATCACTCTAATTGTATCTGCTGTGATGGACAAGCTCTCAATCAGCCCAACTGTATCAACGAGTGAAAGAGAGGACAGCATGGTGTACTGCTCAATCAAAATAATTGTATATGAACAGTTGCTGGGGTCTAGGGACAAAGAACTAACAAGCTGATTTAGGCTCAGCAACCAGTGGTTCCCTTCTGTCCTTTGAAAAAAACACCCGTAGAATTACATTACAATTCAGGAGTCTCCATGAGGAATCTAAATGAAAATTGCTGTGTTTCCATAGAGTGTACAACACAAGATATGCATCAGCCTACTCCCACAACATGTTATCTGGTTCCCTTACAAATGGGTGTTTGTCAGGTTCGTGTCCCCTCAATATAAAGTGTTGCTTCCTTAAAATAGTGGCCTGCTTATACATACAATGTACATAAAATTGATCTCGTTACAATGTCTTGTATCCTCAGGATAACAACCCATATACACATGTTTATAAATCAAAATCAAATCAAATCAAATTTTATTTGTATAGCCCAAATTCACAAATCACAGTTTGCCTCAGAGGGCTTTACAATCTGTACAGAGACGACACCCTCTGTCCTTCGACCCTCGATTCGAGTGAGGAAAAACTTGCCCCAAAAAAGGCCCTTTTAACAGGGAAAAAATGCGGAAGAAACCTCAGGGAGAGCCACAGAGGAGGGATCCCTCTCCCAGGACGGACAGACGTGCAATAGATGTCGCATGTACAGAGCAGATCAACGAGATCACAATGTATTCAATTATAAGCGATGGTTGACAGGAGTGAAAGTACACAAAGATGTATTACAGCAATAATGATGAAATGCACATGGAAATGTGATTACTAGTGATAACAGTAGTAATGATCAATGGCAAGGATGGTATGTAGCAATGCAGTACGATAATAGTAGTGGAACGTATGTAACAGAGATGTGACTAATATTAGCGACAGTAGTGGTGGGTGTCAGGCAGGGCCATGGCAGTAGGTGCATCCACGATCAGGCAGGGCCATAGCAGTAGGCGCATCCACGATCAGGCAGGGCCATAGCAGTGGGCGCATCCACGATCAGGCAGGGCCATAGCAGTGGGCGCATCCACGATCCACGACCCGGGCGCGGCCAGGATCCAAGGGAGCCTGTAGGACTAGAAAGCACAAGGACTCCGGGGAAGAAGCAAGTTATAGATCTCGTTTGTTACATATACAGTACAGTCGTGGTCAAAAGTTTACATCATGGCAGTCTTCAGTTCCAATGATTTCTACAGCGCTCATGTTTCTGTGATGGAATGAGTGGAACACATACTACTTTGTCACAAAAAACATTCATGAAGTTTGGTTCAGTGATGAATTTATTTATTTATCTATCTTCTGAAAATGTGACCAAATCTGCTGGATCAAAAATATACATACAGTAATTCTAATATTTGGTTAAATGTCTATTGGCCATTTTCACCTCAGTTAGCTGCTTTTGATATCCATCCACAAGCTTCTGGTCGTCCTCTGGCTGAATTTTTAACCACTCCTCTTGACAGAATTGGTGAAGTTCAACTAGATTTGTTGACTTCCTGGCACAGACTTGTTTCTTCAGCACAGTCCACATGTTCTCGATGGGGTTCAAGTCAGGACTTTGTGAAGGCCATTCCGAAACCTCAATTCTAGCCTGATTCAGTCGTTCCTTTACCCCTTTTGATGTGTGTTTGGGATCACTGTCCTGTTGGAACACCCAAGTGCCCCCAAGACCCAATCTTCTGCTGACTATTTTAGGTTTTCCTAAAGAATTTGGAGATAATCCTCCTTCTTCATTATTCCATTTACTTTCTTTAGAGCACCAGATCCACTGGCAGCAAAACAGCCCCACAGCATAATACCACCAGCACCATTCTTGACAGTAGGTATGGTGTTGTTGGGGTTAAAGGCCTCACCCTCTCTCCTCCAAACATACTGCTGCTCATTGTGACCAAACAATTCAGTTCTTGTTTCATCTGACCACAGAGTTTTCCTCCAGAAGGTTTCTTCTTTGTCCATGTGATCTGCAGCAAACTTCAGTCGAGCTTTAAGGTGCTGCATGTGGATCGAGGGCTTCTCTCTTGCACGGCAGCCTCTCAGCTCATGTTGATGTAAAACACAATTGACTGTGGACACTGTCACCTGTCTTCCAGCAGCTTCTACTTCATTGCAGACTTGCTTTTTGGTGGTTTTTGGTTGACTCTTGACCATCCTTGACCAGTTTGCTCTCAGCAGCAGATGATAGTTTGTATTTTCTTCCTGATCGTGGCAGTGACACAGCTGTGCCATGCACTTTATACTTACAAACAGTTGTTTGTACAGTTGATCTTGGGACTTGTAACTGTTTCCTGACTTCAAATCAATAATGGGCTCTTTCAGATCAATGCTGAACTTTTTAGACTTTCCCATTGTAGTGTTTGTGGCTGAGTCTAGTGGGTTTATCAAACAAGCCCTATTAAAATGGGCCCAGAAAATTCACTAACTGTTATTATTCATTATCACTCAAAAGAAGTTATGAGGCCATGCTACAAAGACCATTTGATTCACACAGCTTTCTATAATCACCTAAATTGATCGTTCTTCTGGACATATGTGTGTAGAGATCCCACAATATTCCTGTTTTCTCAAAACAAAACCCTGTTACATATAGACATATGTACACATAGGTGTGTACGTCTTAGATGACATCATGCTCCCTCAAAGTATCTATCCATCCATCCATCCATTCATCATCCATCCCTCAATTCATCAATCCATCCATCCATCCATCCATCCATCCATCCATCCATCCATCATCCATCCCTCAATTCATCCATCCATCCATCATCCATCCACCATCCATCCATCCACCCACCCACCCATCCATCCATCCATCCATCCATCCATCCATTAATCATCCATCCATCCATCCATCCATCAATCATCCATCCCTCAATTCATCCCTCAATTCATCCATCCATCCATCCATCCATCCATCCACCCACCCACCCACCCATCAACTAGTATTTCACTTATTTCAGTGGACAAACGGATAATGGACATGGCCAGCTTTTCTGAGCCACCAGTGTTCAACAGTTGTTCAGTCATGAATCAGACAGTGAAGAGGCAGAGACACTCTTTTTTTCTACTTGACTAGAATTCAATGCAAACAAGAGGTTAAGTAAATCTGTAGAAGACGATCTGGGGGAGGATTTTTTTCTCTGTCATGCTGTGACCTTTACACTTGGTATTAGTTATTTGTAATTTCTAGTAAATTCACCAAACTCTGAGCTGTACTTATTTAAAACCATCTGATGAATGCCTCAAACGTTCAAAGAGTCTTACCTGTAGATTTAGCTTTGCGCAACTTTTGCCTTCAACATCCCTGATTATCATATGAAAATCTGCGTTCACACACCATCTCGATAATTAACTCCACTGGCCGGATTGCACTCCATTTGTTACATTCACATGTAAAGCATGGGGGTGGGGTGTGTGTGTGTGTGTGTGTGTGTGTGTGTGTGTGTGTGTGTGTGTGTGTGTGTGTGTGTGTGTGCATGGGGGTGTGTAGACCAGTTGTGGGAGGTGTCAGATGGTCGCTGACACACACACACTCCCACATCCATTCTCCTGCACGACCTGGTGTGTGCTCAGGACTGAGCAGAGCAGTGTGGAGGAGCCCATCTGCTCGCAGGGTCAAAACCACTTTCTCCTGTCTCTCTGTCTTACACACACACACACACACACAGACACACACAGACACACACACAAACACAAACACAGCCCCATGCTGAGTGTGCCAATTAGCTAAATGAGACAGATTTTTCCTCAGTGTTGATTTGCATTTTTTATGGTGAGCACATGGTTTAAATACTCACATTAATGGGCTGAAATGAAAAAATGCTGCTTTTAAATTACACATAAACACTATATACAGAAATCCATACACTGTTGGCCTCAGGGAATGTTTACATTGGCTTCATTTATGTTCACAATTTGTTATTGAATGCAATATTTGAATTATAAATGTTATACCTATTTTTAGTTGATGTTTAAGTAAGCATCTGTGACTGTTAGGATTTAACGGTACTTTTGTCGTCAGAATTTGTGTACATTTAGATATTTTGCAAATCCATGAGAGGGATCTGACTTCTTACTTTTTGAACACTGTATTGGTTTTATTATGACTTTTTACACACTTTGAACATGTAAAATTAAATTAAAGATCTCCATGGGAAAAATTTCTTCACATCCTGTGGAGTACAACAAACATGTTTTTTCTTGCACTGCTTTCTGTCTAGTAGAAATTGCTAGGCGTCTTTTACACTGCTGTAGGTGTGTTTCCTCACAAACCCTCCAGTAAGACCAGTTTTAACTGCAAATCTCTATGAAGTGACAGGTTGCTCGCCCAGCCTGACCTGCTCAGCTGATGACGATGTATATGGCTTTCAGTTTCATCAGGACTTAACTATTTCCTCTCTGGTCTTAAGGATCATGAACAACTCAACTGCTGAGTGAGTGTGAGACACATCTGAGCCTTCATCAAGTACACATGACAGCAAGTTGGGACAAGATTTGGAAGAACAGAACCAGTTTTAGAGAGAGCAGCTCAGGGTTGTGAGTGTATTAAGTGTGAGAGCTGAAATCTGTATCATCATTAATCAGAACTATTATAGTTCCATCAGCTGAAGTTGGAGTGCTATCAGATGTTAAGAATGACATCTCATTACTCTGTGTAACAGCACACAACACCCTCTGATAAAATCTGTCCAAACCAGTGTTGCAACACAGTGTCTAGTGTGTTTTCACCACATTGAAACTGACTTATAATACAAGTAGTAACAATACACTGCTGATTAACATGAATTTTCCTGTTTCAGTTCAACAAAAGCATCCAACACACAATTTTGCAAGACACGATAAACAGAAGAAGAATCTGTCTAAGGCAGCTTAGATTATAACAAGACGAAAAAACGTGTCTTGTTAAAACTAAGAACTATGTATATATATATATATATATATATTATAATATAAAAATGTAGTTGTTATAATGAGAAACTGAGCAAGTCATTATGACTGTATGCAGCAATACACTGTCGTACAATGAAAATACTAGATATGTACAGGTAATGTACTAGAAATATAAAGTCTCAATCTATTTTTTTATAAATGATATTTGATACTGTGGCACATCTGCAGATAGTCTGATAAAAAATACACATTGTAACAGAGTATTTGTGTTAAAATTTTATAGTCTTAGTTTTATATCTTGACATATATATATATATATATTACATATATATATATATATATATATATATATATATATATATATATATAAGGCCATTTTCATTTAGCTGGAGCTCTTTACACATATAAAGAGTTGATCTGCCATCTTTGTTATAGATTTCTCAGTTATATCTTAATGCCACAGAGTGTGACAACATGTAGAAAGCTGAACTTTAAATGTCCTGATGCAACCCTGTATATATATGTATATATAAAACATCGTCAGTAACCCTGATCCAGGCAGTAATTAGGTTACAAAACACATCTGACAAGAGACAGTTTGTGGTATATAATCTAATCTTTAGCTCGTTAGCCTAGAACGGTTTAGCATGTCACATAACCAAGTGCTCAAAATCTGCTGGGGAAAATACTAAAAGCAGATTCCACTGTGTGAACAAGTCAGGATGTTTCACTTTTGTTTTGTATCTAAAAACCTGTCCCACTTCTCTCAGAAATCTAGCAGGTTGGTTTTATATGTGCTCAGTTGTCATTAATAACCTGCCGTAGCCCTCCACTCCTTAACAAAATGAGCAATAAACCAGAGTGAGTGTTTGGGAAATGGAGAGTCATCTGAGTGGGGTCACTGAGGCTGTAAATTTCTCTCCCAGTGTGACAGAGCGTCTGCAGCCTCCTGAGGCCTGGCCTGCCTTGGCCTGGCCCAGTGTGGCTCTGCAGTGTGGATGGTTGTAAGGTGACGGAATGTATACAACCCCCCCCCCACCCCCCACCACCCCCACCCCCTCCATCCAGCCCTACAACCCTCCACCTCCCCTCCTCACACGCACACTCACCCTCACGACCATTATGAAACGCCAGCAGATGGCCAGGAGACAAAGGGTGTGTGAGGGTGAGAGGCCCTCATCTCCACCAACCCCCCCCCATCCCCACCTCTCTTTCCCTAGTAAGCCCCCCCTACCCACCTTGTCCAATAAGAAGTAAGCAGTCTGTTGCCGTAGTGTTACAGCTGGAACCCATGGAAAGCTCTTTCTCACCCCCCGTCAACCCTTACACACATACACACACACACACACACACACACACACACACACACACACACACACACACACACACTTTCCTGCCACATGCCTCTCAATTAAGACAAATCGACAGCGTTCCCTCCATCCCTTGTTCATGCAGATGTGGCGATTTTGCCTCGATTCCTCGATCCGAGCGAAACGAGCTCCTTTAATGTGAAGACATTAGCCTAAATGATTCCTGGTGTCCTTTATCAGGCAAGAGCTCCCATTTGGGGCCCCGCAGCAGGTAATTCTCCTTTTGACAGTGCAATTGAACTGGCCAGCGCTGAAGGGCTGTTTGGCGAAGAGCCATTTAGTGTAAGTGCTCTCAAGGCCGGCGAATGACACTTGTAGAGACAATGTCACCCCCACTGACACTATCAGTTGATTGTGTATTGAACAGAAATGGACGAGCGGTGTAGGCCCTAGGCCAGAAATATGCAGCGTTATTGGCAGGGCGAAGTCCAAGGCGAGTGTCCGGGGAGAAAAAAATTCAGGCGAGCTCTGTGGAGGTCTCTGTCAATACCAGGTGCCAAGGACACCAGGACAGGGACTGTGAGGCGATAAACTGGCTTATTTCACTAACATGTGCTGCATGATCATTTGACACTTTCTACAGAATTACTCCATACATGCCAGGACAACGTCCTTGTAGAGATTGAGCTTCTGTAAATGGGCACAGGACTAAAAAAAATATGACAAAAGACTGATAGGTTCACTCAAATTACAAACATTTTCTCACTTTGCTTTTGTGGTGTAAAGCCATGCATATTAACATGTATCTGTCCTGCTTTGAACCACTTTGAAACATGACTGAAGCTTTCCAAGTTAAATATCGGCTCAATATGAAGATTGGTGAACTTTCACTTCCATTTTGTCATTTGGTGATGTGTTTCCTCATAACTATCTGCTGGAGAGGAGCGTTGACCTGAACCTGTTGCTTTTATATTTCATATATTTCTTTAACCTCTTTCATGTTCATCATTTTGCTCTATGTGCACTTTTATTAATGTGGAAGTTCTGCATTTTCATTTCTCATTGACTCAAGATTAGACCAGGTCGTAATGTACTTTCACCTCCTATGTCACTGAACAAGTTGTTATCTGGTACCTGCCTGAAGGCACTTTATCATTTTGTCTTAAGTAATGGTGCGTTTCAGTGAAACAAATTGGAAAACCAGTTCTATTCAGGTTAGCCTGTTACCTGCTGTTAGTCATCAGTTAATAACAGCACATTAAAAATAAAAAAAAATAATTAAAAACTGATGAAATAAACGGTGAAAATACATAGTCATTATAAAGATTACACAGCCAACAGTAGCATTAGTGACGTTGTCTTATTGAACGCTCACCAAAACCTGTAGCTTTAACATTGTAGAGCTGCTCCTGTATATTAGCAGCTGACAGCACTGACCAACTCTCCTTTTCACATATCATAGTCGTCAATATGAGCAGATCTATTGTGATTTTCAGCGTTTTTACAACCTTTCCTGTTTTTTTTCCTGATCATGTTGGTGTTGGTTACGTGTGTTGAGTGAGACGATGTTGTCCACTGAGCGCTTTAACACAAAACTACATGAGATTTGACAAATGCTTATTAAAAACTCCTCTAAAGCTCACTTGTGAACACATTATATCTTGTTTCACAAAAACAGTGTGACAATTGGAGCTAGACTATTTCTTGATAAATAACATTTTATTCATCTGCCCAGCACTTCTTGAAAGACAACCATCCCAATTTCTTTACATTTCTGTTCATTATGGATTAGACAAATGAGATACAATGTTGACATTTTTAAGATTTACAGGTGTTATTAGTTGAATTCTTTAACTTAACACTTAAACTTAACAAGACTAGCTTATTACACCTGCTTACAATTTTTATGCTAACATAGGCTAACTATGCCTTGACTCCAGCTCCTTAAAATACAGACATGAGAGAGGTATTAATCATCTCATCTCACTTAGAATGAAAACAACTGCTGCTCTTTGCTAGCAATCCTTGGCTGTAGCCAGTTAATGTAAGCTCATTAGCTCATTAGCCTTGTATCCAGTCACGCTAAAATGGAAGAAGAGCGAGAGAGAGTTTTGCATCAGCAGAGGCCGAGAATGGCATGTAGAGCTGGAATATTTTCACCTAAGGATTTATTTGGACCAAACCAGAGGTTATTATGGAAAGACAAAACCAAGACTGTTTTGGTGACTTTTATTATTTTTTTTGTGCAGTTTGAATGAAGTATGTTTTATGATGAGTTGATGAGGCGATTCAGCTCGTCTTAGTTTAGTAAGAGAGAAATTCAGGAGGTTTGTATTTGTCTGTTTAGTAAGGAAAATAGATGCAAGTGTATTTCATTTCTTGACATTTTGCTCATTCATCACACTAAAAGTTCAGAGACCTTGTGAAACATGGAGCATTTGCCACTCGCATATACTGTATTTACCAGCTGAAACTACGGGGCCAGTCAGACTATCACCTCTTGAGGTACAAAGTGGTATAAGGAGAGAGGACGGGTCGGGGCTAGCTGGTTAGCATGGTAACTTCAGCAGACATCTCTGCAACACAGTACATAGATGTCTTTGACATAATGTTTCTTCACATTCTGTGATAATGTAGGTTCATTTGTTGAATATTTTAACTAAAATTCTAAAATCTTACAAAGTGCATTCAAATATGAGTTCTTAGTAAATTATTAATGCTTTGATAGTTGGATTTAAAATATTTGTAGTAAATCCAATGCACCTGTTGTTTTACTTTATCTATCTCATAGCTTCATCTGCCATCAGGCATGTCATCACTCTATCTATTCACCATATTTCCCTTTCATTGCTCTGGTTTTCCATTTTGAAAAGCTCTCGCCTGGCTGCTCCCCCAAGACTCAGACATCCACCAGAGCAGAGGCCAGTGACACGTGTGATTGATGACCCCCAGAATGGAAAGGAGAGAGATGGACAGATTCCTTTTATCAGGATTGAGGTCTGACTAGATTAAAATGCAGTTGTACAACGCCTCCTCCCCCTTTTTTGGCGTCCCTGTCGGCCTCTTCAGCAGCCCCACTCTGTCCCCTGTCAGTCACCACACCTGACGGCTGGGAGTTTTTCCTCATCTCCTCCGCTGACCTCCAATCCCACCTCCCCACTCGAGGTGACATGGTGCGGACGTGGACGATTGTGCGAGACTTAAACCAGTCACTTCCAAATTGACTTGATGTGTTTTTTTACTTGCTTCTGCAGAGAAGTGTGCCAGACAAATCTCAGTGGAGCGTTCCTAACACCATTTGCACAAAGCTGGTTGGTTTAAAAAAAAGTATGAAATGTGTTGGAACATAAATCACAAGTCGCCCTCCGCAGCTAACCACAATCAACCCATGAAAAAACATGCCGAGTGAAGAGGGGAAATTCTCCATTTTCTCACTCACTAAGTGCTGATTAAAAGAAAAGAGACAATCACTCTCATTCAGTGGTGTGCAGCTGCCTCGTTGTCAGATGGTAGAGTGGGAGATTTTTGTGGAGGTGCTGAAAAGATGCCTCAGTGAAAGGGACCTGCGTTTGTTTTTCAGATGGCTCTCTAATGACTGGATGTGATTAACACAAATTATCTCACTTATCACAACTCAACAGGCGTAGATAGACAGTCTCTGGGTACATTCTCTGCAATGCCACTTAACATGCATTTAATCAGACTCAGCAGTCAGATGCACAAGGACAAAAATAACAAGATTTCTCTCACAGAAATACCCTGTGTCTGGCTGTGTCATTCCTCTTTGTGTCTTTAAGGCAACTTGTTACAGTTTAGTGTCAAAGTATCACTTATTTTGATCTCCATGTCTGCGCTTTCTTCCCTGCTAAATTTGCTTGTTGATGATGTCACTGCTGTGTATTGTCCACATTAGTATGTAGGACTGAAACACCTGTGTAGAAAACACTGAAAAGAGGAAAACGTCTCATTTCCACAGTTTTGTTTGTGTCTGTAATCGTGTGATTGTCTTTACAGGTAGATAGAAACGTCACCGCTCACATGAAAGAAAGCTAATTCCCTCTGTTTTGGAGCATTATAGAGACAAAAACAGGACCAGTAATGTATGGCGACAAACAAGTGAGGAGTTTGGCCTGCCAGCTGTCCGGCAATCCGGCACAAAAACGTGTTTATGCAACACATTAAGGTGCATCCCAGACTGAAAGACTTTTGTGCTGACTCGCATACACACTCAGAGCTTTGTGGAAACAAGCTGTAAAACATCCTCTACGCATCTTTTCTAAGTGCTCAAAGGCCATTCAGGCAAAGTTGCTCATAAATATGCTTCTGCAGTAATTTTAAATTTTTCATATTGTCAACCAAATCTCAACAAAAGACCAAAACCAAGAATGAGTTCATCTAATACTTTCTGACTTCCCTCCCACATCTGTGGAATTCAACATGCAGACCTACTGAAGGCAGAAATCTTTAAGAGCAGGTGGAAAATGTATTATTTCATTTTTCAAAGGAAACTACAGTGATAACACTGTATGCACCAAAGTAAGGGCTGAGGTTTCAGAATTCTGTAACGTTGCTAAAAATAGGTCCAAATGGTCAGACAGTCACACGGGTTCAAATTCATTTTTAACAGTTCACTTTTTACATACTGTTATTGTAAGGCTAAAAAGTAGAAGCCTAATGAAAGGTGGTTTTGTTTTCAAAAGGCTCAGACAAGAAGGACTAGTTTATTTGTTGAGGACTAGTTGTGTGTGTGTGTGTGTGTGTGTGTGTGTGTGTGTGTGTTCATGATAATGTATATGGAGTGTGCCACCCTGTGACATATTGTACTTGTTAGTATGATATATTCATTGTTGGTGTGGGTTTTTTCATGGGATTTATCCGTCTATCTCTATTTATCTGAAGAAAATAAATACTATCACTTTCTTTAAAATTGATTAAAAAAAAACATTTTTTTTACATTTTCCGATGCTTTCAGTACCTTGAGTTGTTTTAAAAGTAGACCAGACCAGAGATGATTTGTCTTCTGCGTACATGAAAATCCCATCAACATCTGTCTGTGGGATTATGTATTTCCACCCTGTGTTAAAGCTGCTGCCAGCTCTCCAGTCAACCAGAATTTAACCCTGTGACCCTTGCAGGAACCCTGAGGTCAGCCTGTCACAGACGATGGACCGGAAGTCACCGTGGGGGCCTTTTTTATCCAGATGACGGTTATATGGCTGTATGGAGGGTTGAGGGCTCTACAGAGAGACATAAAACTGCCAGGACAAAGAGAGGATGGAAGTGAAAAATAGAAATGTTAAACCTGCCGGCTGATGTCACAAAATGTGGAGATTGTAACAGTTAAATATGTAAAAGAGTTGTATTTGCATTACATATCCCCGTCTGAGTCTTCCTTCAAATCTTTTGATATATACCTTAAATCAAGAAGACTCTCCTGTGTCGTGCATCATCTCTCTATAAAGAATATCAGGTCACATCAGTGAGACACGGACATGTAATGGTAAACAGTTAGGTTGCTGGTACATAAGCCAATATCCAATCATAATTCCTCAATAAATAAAATATATTAAAAATATTTGGTGGTTTCCAGATTTGGGAGGGTTCCTTTGAAAATGTATTCCAATACAGTTACTAATTACCTGTTAAAAAATGAAGTCAGTAACTCAATCCAAGTATCACAATATTAAAGGAATGTGACTTGATTCATTTCCGTTAATTTTGGATTATCTCAATACCAAACATATGCAAATAGAGACGAGAGAAAATAAATATCAATCAGATGAATTTTATTTAATCTTAATCTTCTGTTAGACGACACACTGCTTTGAAGTAATGTGTAAGTGTGTGCATGTGCATGGTTACAGACTAGTATATCATTCTTTATGTTAGTATTGTAATATTTTGATAATAATATTTTTTTATAATATATTTTATATAATATGTTTTTTTACTGAATGTATCTCTAATCTAAGAACATCTTTTTTTCTGTAACTTTACTGGAATACCTTTTTTTGTATCCTGATCACATAATCCCGTCACATGTATTCCCTTACTTCACAAGCCTAGTGGTTTCACACTATTTAGATTTTGACATGTGTGCACTAGTTACAATCAAACAAATTGCATTAAACAATGAAAAGTAATGTTCAGGGTGATAAAAGACCAATGAGGACAACTGAACACCATTAAAATCCATTCACCAAACATCACGCAAACAAGACTAAGAATGAACTTTCACTCCCTGACTGTTTCTGATACTTGTCACTACAGGCAGAGTTTAATAACTATATTTAGGTAAGTACTGAGATTTCATACATATAAGCATCTGCAGTTTGATCCTTTCATGTGTCTAAGGCTGTGTGACGCTGACCTAAATGTGATGACAATGAACACATTCTGCTTTCCATACCAAGGCCATTTTAACATTTCAAGAAAGAGCTAATGATGATGATGAAATATCAGAGGCAGTAGTGGTGTTCGGAGGAAAGGGGTGTGTGTTTGGGGCAGCATAAATTGTGTTTGCTACTTCATTGAAAGACAATGGAGGACAAGATGTTGTGTGTAGTGTCACCCACGTGCTTCTGCACCACTATTGTCTGCTCTCCTTCCCTGGGAGAGGGGAGACGGAGGGGTGAAAGGAGGAGGAGGAGGATGTGGGAGGAGGTGGGTTAGTTGATTGCTGTGTGTGTGTGTGTGCACGTGCGTGTGCGTGCGGGGAGAAGCACAGACGGCTCGTGGTAATTTGATGTGTGTCCCCGGGGATGTTTGATGGATTAATGCTAAGCAGCTCCCTCTTCTACAGCACCACCTGATCTTTGGGGCTCGTGCCCCACATATAAAAGGCTGCAGTAGTGCTGAGCTCAGCTAGTCCAGCCATCTCTCTCTCTGCCTCTGTTTCTCCCTCGCCACTTTCTGTCTTCCTCTCCATCCACCCTGTCCTCTGCTTTCTCTCTCTCTGCTACTTTCACTACATTCTCTCTCTCTCTTTACACTGGCTTTAAACCTTTTCCAGGACAAATTTTTTTCTAACCCTTTTTTTTCAATCCTCCGTTGTTTGGCCTGTTGAAGAAGGCCGTCTGGAAGCTCAGTACAGTTCTGCTCTTTCCTTTTGGTTTTTATCATCAGTCTGTTCACATTCTTCTATGAGGCTCTAGCATCAGTTCTTTCATCAGGGATAAAAAATGCCACGCTCCTTTTTGGTGAAGCAGCCGAAGGTTCACGATTTCTCCCAGTCCAACTACTACCATCAGCACCAGCAGCACTGGGACGACTCTTACACTGTGACACATGCCATCACAGAGTCAGCCACCAACTTGGCGGTGCGTTTGAGTGAAAATGGTGAGTTGATATCTCTCTGAGTCATGTTTTCAACTTTGTGTTTTTCTGCTGCACTAGATATTGATTTCTTCATTTGGAGATGATCCACATGGTCTTTCACACGGCAATGGAGGAGAAAATCGAAAATAACAGACAGTAATTCATGCAATAGTGTTGATGTTGTTGTCTCTGCTACCTAATAGTTCTTGGAAACCCCCAAAATCCCCCACAGGCATTGCTCGCCCCCCTTCCGCATCCCTCAGGACTTTTGTTTTCTAACTCGGCGGATGCTAAACAGTATTCAGGTCACGCTGGCTCAATCTGCTTAATACTCAAACCAGATCACACAGCAGCCTTTGGCTTTAATACTATTGTGTACATGAATGATGAGATATACAGTATGTGTACGTGGGCATTAGGCACAAAATCTGATGCCTTTGTCAGGTCCAACTAGAAAGAAAGGGAAAAAAACTCATGAGAAAGCAGATAGCCACATGGGACTGTGTTGTCCTTAGATGGTGCAGTTGCCCTTGAGTCTCTCCTCTTATCATCCACCCCCCCTCGTTCATCTCTCCATCTCTCTCCATCTGATCCTGCAGGATGTTAGATAGCCACAGGGAGTAGGATTGCAGCAACACAATCCATATGTGGAGCAGCGAGAGGTGATGGAACAGGGTTTTTAGAGGATGGGTATTGACTGGAAAATACAGAGTGCTGCAGGTAATTCAATAAAGTGCAACATGAGCAGTACATTGGCAGACAGTAGATTTTCATCCACGGGATTTCTAGAGAGGCTGGATGTGAGAACAACCCTGCAATACAAACAATATGTGTGTGTGTGTGCGTGTGTGTGTGTGTGTGTTTGGCTTTGAGAAACATCCAAAGAAATGTGTGCTTTGAGCGGATTCACCCCCTAACACACACACACACACACACACACACACACACACACACACCACCAGCAGCAGCATCACAGATCTTGTGTTCGACTTGAATCATTTGTCCCCCAGATTTAGGATGCCAGCTGTCTGCTTCCCTTTGTGTGCCAGTGTATGTGTGTGTGTGTGCGCGTGTGTGTTTGGGGTGGGTGGGTGGTGGGGGGCGAGTGGGCTCAATATACCATTGACTGCTGTCAAGATCAGACAGCAGTCCCCCCACCAAACAGACACACACACACACCCTCCTCAGCCCTCCCTTCCCTCTTTGCCAAATCGCAGTCCCCCACCTGTCACTCACTCTCCCCCCCTTACCATACTCATGAACACTCTCAAAAACGGCACAGATGGGGAATGATCTGATTAAAATGATTTAGTGATTGAGGGGATTTCACTGCTGAGACACTCTGTTTTGGTCACACCCCCCCACATCACAGATTCAGAAGCGGTGCTGCTGCTGGTGCTGCCGCTGTGAGGCGCCGACCGGTGGATCGATCCAGAGCCAAACTGGTGCTCTGTGACAGTTTTGTCAATGTCAGCACTTTGTGTTTGACTAATATTCAGACACTATATGGCTTTCCCTTTTTTTCTCATGATAGCACTTGTTGGAGTCAGTGGAGGTATTGATTGGGCAGAACTGTGCACTCATTAATATTTCATTCCCAAAGCTTGCTGAACCTGGCACTTACAAATAGCTTCCTGTATAGGTTTCATATTGATTAGAGGTTTGGGTGAGATGGCACTTCTTTTCAGAGGTTATTGAGATGATGAAGATGTTCCATTCACTTATTCCTCTTTTCTTACCAACGTTTTTCCTTTCCCAGGCTACATCCACGATTACATCATCCCATCAGTGTTGCAGAGCACAAAGGAGCCAGGTCATGAGCAGACCGGGCTCTCCTCAGGGCCCCTGTACTCCCCAGGTGGCAGTGTCGGGGAAGAGTTCTCAGACCACGATATGGAGCATCCGGACAGCCCTGTCTCCAGCGGCACGGTTGAGTCAGACAGTAGCGGCCATGAGTTAGAGGCTTGCACCATCGACGCCTTCCTCATCTCTGATGGACGCTCCCGCCGCAGACCCAATCAGAGGTGTCCCCGCAAGGTAGGTCGTCAACTGGACAGCAGCGAGGATGTGGTGTCAGCAGACTGCAGCCCTGCTAAAGGGAAATCCAAAGGGCGCCACGCGTGTGGCGAGTGCGGCAAGTCTTATGCCACTTCCTCCAATCTGAGCAGACACAAGCAGACTCACCGTAGCCTGGACAGCCAGCAGGCCAGGAAGTGTCCCACCTGCCACAAGGTATATGTGTCCATGCCAGCGCTGGCCATGCACATGCTGACCCATGACCTGAAGCACGAATGCACGGTGTGTGGAAAAGCCTTCAGTCGACCCTGGCTGCTGCAGGGCCACATGAGGTCCCACACCGGAGAGAAACCATTTGCCTGTGCCCACTGCGGCAAAGCCTTCGCTGACCGATCAAACCTGCGCGCCCACATGCAGACACACTCCGCCTTCAAGCACTATTCCTGCAACCGCTGCCACAAAAGCTTCGCACTCAAGTCGTACCTCAACAAGCACTACGAGTCAGCCTGCTTCAAAGGGTACCAAGCAGAGGACGACTGCAGCTCTGAGGACTGATTGGGAAATATTCATCTTTTTCATTTCTATTTATAAACTTTTGAATAGTTCAAACAAGCTTGATGACTTCTCAGGCTTGTCACATGCATGCATCATAATCCTGCCTTTTGATAAGCAATAACCTCACTTTAAATTATTCAGGAATTATGTATGAAATTCATAAAAATCTCAGTGTTGATCACAAATGTAAAATATTTTATATTGTTTTTTATAAATTGAATTGCAATAATTTACATGCCAGTATTATTTTAAATGCCAACTAGCTCTTAATTTACCTCAAACGTTTCTTATTTGTTAAATTATGTATTTGTGTATTTATTAATTTATTAACTTTAACTATTTATTTGCCAATTTTGCAAGATTATTTATTTATTATTGGTTGATGTATTTGTGAATTGAACATGGATTTATTAGGAGCCATGTATTGGATTTGTTGAAAACAAAAGCCAAAATATATTCTGACACCATATATTTCTCTGTCTGATCAATTTGGTGATGACAATAAAACTGATGAATATGAATAATTATGGAAACTCACTTTACTCATTACTGAATATATGCTAAGATTACACATCATATTCAACACGTAAAAACATACAATCCACACATCTGCCTCACAAGTGACGTTTATTTTAAAGCAGTCAAAACTTTTACAAAGTCAGTAAAAACTTACCTTTATCAGTCAAAAGTCAAAATTGTCTCCACTAGAGCAGTCACTTTTTACTCAAACCCAAACTTGAATTATAACACAGGAAAAATGGTAATATTCTGTAATGACCATTTCAAATACAAAATTTACAAATTTTGGAACCAATTGTTTATCTTCTGATGACAATTTAGCCTCTGGAGACAGTGTCCAGTGTTTCTGGGCTTCCAGTAACATAACAGATATCTGGGCCAAGACTTCCTCTTCTGTGCGCTGGTCATTATTTACAGTCTGATTAGCAATCACAGAACCCATGGGCTATCAGCTGGTGACAATTTAGCACATAACTGTCTATTGACAGTTATGTGCATATAAATACAGATGCATTTTTTAAAAAAGCCAATAAAAAGCTAAATCGCTGTCAGACGATAGCTGATGGGTACTGGGATTATATTTCAGCTAAAGCCTTTGTTCTTGTGCTCTCCACACTGCCTGTTTATCTGCATGCAACCAAAGCTTGTTCAAACGTGATTGGCTAATACTACTCAGACTACAACTGGACTATAAACAGATACACAAATGCTTCCGATACCAAAATCGTGTCCCTTGCCAACAGATTCTGTGTGCAGTTATCAGAAAAATGTGCAGTGTATAAGCAGAGCGTTATGGTCAATCTGCATGACCTATTGCCCTATTAAAGGTGCATTAGTCAACTTTTCTGTGTTTTTTAATTACTTTTAATGCCAATGAGTTAGTTGATGAGATAAAAAATTAGACATTCCCCTCCTTACTCTGTTGCCTCTATCAGCCTGTGGCCAGCTCATCTTTGGTGCCTCTGGTAGCATATTCCCGGAAAAATGATGTCGGCGTGACGTGTATGACACCATGCTCGCTCCCAAGTGCCTCTCTCAGCTAGCTCGTAGCTAGCAACAGAGCGTCGCAAAAGCTTAGAAATGGAGTCCACTAACAAGCAACCGACAACACACACAACACACACCCCAACACAGACTGCTCGTAAGCCCAAAAAAAGAGAGTTATATCCACTGAAGTCAGTCTGGCCAAACGGGAATGGGCTCCTAAATGGCTTTCTTCCTGTTAGACAGGTAAGATAACATTACAGCAAAGCACGTGAATTATTGTGTGTGTAAATAATTTGATATTGTGGCTGTTGTTGTCTTGTTACCACAGGTTAGCCAGGTTAGCTTTCTTGCTAACACTGCTGAACTGCAAAGTAACTAATGTAGCAAGGAACTGTGTTGAGTGGATAACGTCAGCTAATTCATCCGGACTCCAGGGGCTTATACAGCTGGAAAATTGGCTGGCTTGTTTGAGAATTACTTTGTCAGCTAACATTACGAAGCAGTCAACGCCAGATCAATGCAGCGTCACTATGTTACCACTGAAATGTCTTCTATTACAGCAGGTGATAGCTAAGCTAGCTACTGCTATTAATGGTGGATGAAAATGGTTGCACTACAGGTCATTATCAGTTCTGGAGTCCTTTCAAAATCATGTTCTTACCTTCTCTCCTCCAGTGTATGAAGCAAGGTCCCTCCCCGCTGCACTAGACTATAATCAACACAACCCCTGGCCAGTGCATGTCAACCAGAGAGATGAAGTTTTGTAAGTGGTACGTGTGAGAACATATTTTATCACCAGCCACCTGAGATGACTTGTTTTGTGAATTCGGGCTCTATGAATAACGGGCTCTATGATTGACTTACGTCAGTTCAGGATTGTCTTCGTCTCAACAAACTTCGAGACCAATTCTGACCATATTACGTTAGCGCATCTATTCAGCTAATTGAGAGTTGAAATTGAAACCTGCGTCAAAAAGAAGTGTGGCAACTCTATAATTAGATTATAATATGTCGTCTAACTCTGCCTTTCTCAAACAATGGTACACGTACCACTGGTGGTATGCGGGCTCCCTCTAGCCCTCAGAAAAGGGAAGTGGAGGAATCTCCAAAATAGCCTGCTTTTAAAAAAATGAAATAAAAATGAATTGAAAAATGTATAATACTATCAAAATACTATGACAAATGAAATGAAAACCGTAACCGTGAGATAACTGAAAATGGGTTTAAAATAAGTTTAGCCTTAGCTGTATTTTTTTTGTTCGATACGCCGGTCAGCCTGCTAGGTAGTCGAGTTGTGGTGCGCGCGCCAAGCCGTTACATGGTGTAGAAAAAGACCGTAAGCGGAGGAAGCTAAAAAGAGCTAAAAATAATGCAGTCGTGGCTCCAACAAGATCTCTTCGGAAGAGAAGTCTGGATCAGGAGGATGATAATGTTACAGCAGAAACAGCAGTGGATGCCAGTGATCACAGCAGCATCCCTGAACTATCCACAGCACCAACAAGCTGAAAAAGGTATACTGCAAACTGTAAGAAAATATGACACTGGTTACATTAAATTTGGATTCAGCTGGAGCGGGACGGAGGAAGAGCCCAGGCCCAGTGTGTGGTATGTGGTGATGTTTTGAGTAATGAAACCATCGCATCTCAAACGGCATCTCACCCCCACTTACAGACTTACAGTTGTTATTGTTAATGTTCTCACTTGCTGCCGCTCTGTGTATATGTGTGTGTGTTGTAATGACCCTAGGGGTCATAATTTGTATATTTAGTCTTGTTTGTATTTGTCTGGGTTGTTTTTCTCCCTCCCTGTCAAGAGGGGGTGCAAAATGTATCAGTGGAGGCTGCGGATTGGGGGAAATCTGGAAGGCTGCTGATTGGTCGAATCCAAATGACGGGACATTCAAAGTGGAGACTGCAGCAGACCTCGGATCTCTCTCTCTCTCTCGCCTCTCTGGCCTGATCTTTTCCTGTCTCCAGACCCAATGCGGCTAGTTGTGACAATTGCAAACTTGATGCTCGTTGTTGGGGCAGAGATTTTGTATCTCTTTTGTAAATATTGTAAATATTGTTAAGAATATTATTCAGTCCAGTTTTAGTAGGGGTGAGTAGCCTTTTTCTTTGTGCACCTTTTCCTCCTGTTTTAGTTAGGGAGGTAAGAAAACCTGTTTTTTTGTTTTTTGCTTTGGGGTAGGAAAGTGAGTTTTAAAACCCAACTTGTTTTCTTTATTGTTTTAGGTAATGCTCACCCTGAAGTCTATTTCCGTGTGGGTAAATAAATTCCCCTTTGGACTGCATCCGTTGGT